>NC_058419.1:66719754-67019754 GCF_002201575.2 Neomonachus schauinslandi
TTTTTTTTTTTTTTTTTTTTTTTTTTTTTTTTTTTTTTTCTCCTCTTGTGCTCATTCGCCCTGTTTTTTGAAGTCTCTTTTCTCTCCCTTTATACCATGGTTCTCAACTTATTTTGGGGGGAAATACCTTGAGCAGAATACAGTGGGAAAAGAATCTCTACCCCTTTCTGTTCCAAATTCATTTTTATCCCTTCCTGTCTCAACAAAAACTTTATGGAATCAACACCACCGTGCTCTGTGGGAAAAAAGAAAAACCTTCTGCTCCCTTAGCTCTGCTGGAAGCTGGAGGGTGCTAGGCCCCTGTGTAGTAGTGCATAGAATTCTAGCTTTTTTCCTCCTTTCTCTGTATATTGGGCTCAGAGATTACACTGTGTCTCTATGTGAATATGGACAGTTAGCATTTACCAACATGTAACTGTCTACTTTCTCTTGTTTAAAAAAAAGAAAAAAAAACTTAAAAAAATGGGGTTATAGAAGGACAGCAAAGGGTGGGTTTGAGATGTTTGGGTGGGTTAAGTGGGCATTTTGACAACATGGCTTCTCCTTTGGCATGTTTAATTGTGATGTTTAACGGATATCCTTGCAGTTTAAGAGGACACTTTTAAAATAAAACTCTCTCCTAATGATGACTTGAGCCCTGCCACTCGATGGGAGAATCAGCAGAACCTGTAGGATCTTATTTGGAATTGACATTCTCTATTGTAATTTTGTTCCTGTTTATTTTTAAATTTTCTTTTTGTTTCACTGGAAAGGAAAGATGATGCTCAGTTTTAAACGTTAAAAGTGTACAAGTTGCTTTGTTACAATAAAACTAAATGTGTACACAAAAAAAAATTAAAAAAAAATAAAAGGCTCACAAATTGGCAAAGAAGTCAAACTGTCACTACTTGTACACAACATGATACTCTATATAGAAAACCGAAAGACTCCACCACAAAAGTGCTACACTTTTAATAAGTTGGAGAAAGACAAATACCATATGATTTCACTCAAATGTGGAAATTTTTTTTTAAAGATTTTATTTTATTATTTATTTGAGACAGAGAGAATGAGAGAGAGAGAGAGCACATGAGAGGGGGGAGGGTCAGAGGGAGAAGCAGGCTCCTTGCTGAGCAGGGAGCCCGATGCGGGACTCGATCCAGGGACTCCAGGATCATGACCTGAGCCGAAGGCAGTCGCTTAACCAACTGAGCCACCCAGGCGCCCAATGTGGAATTTTTTTTTAAAGGGACTACCTGAAAAATGAGAATTTATTATCTTTTTTTAATTTTTAAATTTTATTATGTTATGTCACCATACAATACCTCATTAGTTTTTGATGTGGTGATCCACGATCCATTGTCAAATGTGGAATTTAAGAAGCAAAAAAGATAAACATATATGAAGGGGAAAAAAAGCAAAAAGAGAGAGTGAAACAAACCATAAGAGACTCTTAAGGACCGAGAACAAACTGAGGGTTAATGGAAGAGGTGGGTGGGGGATGGGCTAGATGGGTGGTGGGTATTAAGAAGGACACTTGTTATGATTAGCACTGCATTTTATATGTAAGTAATGAATTAATTAATTAATTAATTCAGCAAAGTTGCAAGATATAAAATTAGTGTATAGAAATCTGTTGCAGGGGCGCCTGGGTGGCTCAGTCGTTAAGCGTCTGCCTTCGGCTCAGGTCATGATCCCAGGGTCCTGGGATCGAGCCCCGCATCGGGCTCCCTGCTCGGCGGGAAGCCTGCTTCTCCCTCTCCCACTTCTCTGCTGGTGTTCCCTCTCTCGCTGTCTCTCTGTCAAATAAATAAATAAAATCTTAAAAAAAAAAAAAAAAAAGAAATCTGTTGCACACACCAATAACGGAGCAGCAGAAAAAGAAATCAAGGGATCCATCCCATTTACAAATGCACCCAAAACCATAAGATACCTAGGAATAAACCTAACCAACGAGATAAAAGATCTATACTCTGAAAACTATAGAAACTTAAGAAAGAAATGGAAGACACAAAGAAATGGGAAAAAATTCCAATGTCATGGATTGGAAGAACATTATTATTTTTTTTTTTTTTAAAGATTTTTTTTTTTTTTATTTGACAGAGAGAAACACAGCGAAAGAGGGAACACAAGCAGGGGGAGTGGGAGAGGGAGAAGCAGGCTTCCCGCCGAGCAGAGAGCCTGATGCGGGGCTCGATCCCAGGACGCTGGGATCATGACCTGAGCTGAAGGCAGATGCTTAAGGACTGAGCCACCCAGGCGCCCCAAGAACAAACATTATTAACATGTCTATAGTACCCAAAGCAACCTACACATTTAATGCAATCCCTATCAAAATACCACCAGCATTTTTCATAGAGCTAGAACAAACAATCCTATAATTTGTATGGAACTACAAAAGACCCTGAATAGCCAAAGCAATTTTGAAGAAAAGCAAAGCTGGAGGCATCATGATTCCGGACGTCAAGCTCTATTACAAAGCTGTCATCATCAAGACAGTATGGTACTGGCACAAAAACAGACACATAGATCAATGGAACAGAACAGAGAACCCCGAAATGGACCCACAGCTATGTGATCAACTAATCTTTGATAAAACAGGAAATCCAATGGAAAAAAAGACAGTCTCTTCAACAAATGGTTTTGGGAAAACTGGACAGCAACATGCAGAAGAATGAAGCTGGAACTCTTTCTTACACCAAACACAAAATAAATTCAAAATGCAGAAAACCTGAATGTGAGAAAGGAAACTATTAAAATCTATTAAACTATTAAAATCCTAGAGGAGAACACTGGCAGTTAACTACTGTGACATCGGCAGTAGTAACTTCTTACTAGATCCATCTCCTGAGGCAAGGGAAACAAAAGGAAAAATGAACTATTGGGACTTCATAAAGATATAAAGCTTCTGCACAGCATAGGAAACAATCAACAACAAAAAAAAAGGGAGCCTTTGGAGGAAGAAAACATATTTTCAAATGACATATCTGATAAAGGGTTAGTACCCAAAATCTATAAAGAACTTACAAAACTCAGCACTCAAAACACAAATAATCCAGTTTAAAAATGGGCAGAAGACATGAATAGGCATTTCTCCAAAGAAGACATCCAGATGGCCAGCAGACACATGAAAAGATGCTCAACATCACTCAACATCAGGGAAATACAAATCTGAAGCACAATGAGATACCACCCCACACCTGTCAGAATGGCTAAAGTCAACAACTTTGCATCCTGGCAAGGATGTGGAGAAAGGGGAACCCTCCTACACTGTTGGTGGGAATGCAAGCTGGTGCAGTCACTCTGGAAAACAGTATGGACGTTCCTCAAAAAGTTAAAAATAGAGCTACCCTAGGGCCCAGCAATTGCACTCCTAGGTATTTCCCCCAAAGGATTCAAAAGTATAGATTTGAAGGGGTACATGCACCTGGATGTTTATTGCAGCACTATCCACAACAGCCAAACTATGGGAAGAGCCCAAATGCCCAACGACCGATGAATGGATAAAGAAGTGGTATATACATACAATGGAATATTACTCAGTCATAAAAAGAATGAATTTTTGCCATTTGCAACAAGGTGGATGGTGCTAGAGTGTTTTATGCTAAGCAAAATAAGTCAGAGAAAGACAAATACCGTATGATTTCACTCATACGTGGAATTTAAGAAGCAAAAAAGATGAACATATGTGAAGGAGAAAAAAGAAAAAAAGAGAGAGTGAAACAAACCCTAAGAGACTTAAGGATAGAGAACAAACTGAGGGTTAATGGAAGAGGTGGGTGGGGGATGGGCTAGATGGGTGGTGGGTATTAAGGAGGACACTTGTTATGATAAGCACTGCGTTTTTTTTTTTTTTTTAAAGATTTTTATTTATTTATTTGAGAGAGAGAGAGAATGAGAGAGAGCAAGCACATGAGAGGGGGGAGGGTCAGAGGGAGAAGCAGACTCCCCGCCGAGCAGGGAGCCCGATGCAGGACTCGATCCAGGGACTCCAGGATCATGACCTGAGCCGAAGGCAGTCGCTTAACCAACTGAGCCACCCAGGCGCCCAAGCACTGCGTTTTATATGTAAGTGATGAATCACTAAATTCTACCCCTGAAACCAATATTACACTATATTTTAATTAACTAGAAATAACGTTTTTTTTAAATTAATTAATTAAAAACAAGGATTATTTTCAACATTTGGGGTGGGAAAAGTTAGGGTTAACATAGGGTTGCCAGATATAGCAAATAAAAATACAGGACACCCAGTTAAATTTGTACTTCAGAAGTATGTCCCATTCAATGTTTAGGATACACGAAAAAAAAGTTCATTGTTTATCTGAATTCAAATTTAACTGGGTGTCCTATATTTTACCTGGTAACCTAAGAAAAAAGAACTAAATAGACTCAAATTCAGTTCTATTATGGTTTTGTTTGTTTTTGATTTTGATTTTTTTAAGCAACAGGTAAAAGCGAAGTGGGACATAAAAGCTTTTCCAGCAGGTTTAAACCAAAGGAATGTTTTATTTAGAGTTAATGGTTAGTTAAAGCTCTGAAAACATAAACTCTACTTCCAGAGCTATTTTGTATAATGTGATCACTACAATAAAGAATAACTCCAAGGTTTGCCATGGTATGCAGATGTTTTGTAAATGATTTTCTGCCTCCTTCCGTCACCCTCAGAAACCCCCTCCCCCCAGTGAAGTACTTGGAGGAAAACTAATCTGATGTGAAAAACTAAAAATATATATATATTGCTTTTACTACCTGCCAGATACAATCAGCAAGGCCACAATCTCTAGCACCTTCTTAAAAAGCTGTTAAAATAGTGTCAATATTTACTTGCACCTCAAAGCAGAGTTTAATCTAAGTGTTCAAAATCAGGTAGAAAAAGAAGAGAAACTATCATTTTCTCTTAGAACCCAGGCTTCAGTCATTCAGAAGGTTATTTTTTTTATAATGATTGAATATTAATTCCCTTATGTGTCTGGTACTGTGCCAGGCCAGATTTTCTCTGTGCCTCCCTGGAGTACAGACTAGTTGGTGAGACGTTACTAGGATATGCCCCATAAACATTATTAACAAGGGTATGCATAGTTTAAAGAGGTGACTCCTCCTTCCTGGCCTAAAAGCCAGTTAGAAAATTCACGTGTAGGAGCGCCTGGATGGCTCAGTCAGTTAAGCATCTGCCTTCAGCTCAGGTCATGATCCCAGGGTCCTGGGATCGAGCCCTGCATCGGGCTCCCTGCTCAGTGGGGAGCCTGCTTCTCCCTCTTCCTCTGCCCGCCACTCCCCCTGCTTGTGCTCTCTCTCTCTCTCTCTCTCTCTAATAAATAAATAAATAAAATCTTTTAAAGTTAAAAAGAAAAAAGAATGTGAGTTCTATGTATAGGTAAACTCCTTTTACTGTCTCCTGGCCCTTATGAATGCAATTAGAACCATGCACAAATCAAAACACAACGGCTGGCACAGCTCTTCACAGTTTGTAACAAACGTTCAGACAGTATCTTGTTTCAGCATCCCAGGAGTTCCATGAGATACTACCACATCCTCATTTAACAAATGATAAAGCTGAAGCACAGAGATGCTAAACATCTTGCCTAAGATCACTCTGGGTCCTGCTGTCTCTTTCCAAACTCACAAAAGAAAAAAAAAAAAAAGATTTCACTTACACTCAGGTTTACTATACAACCCAGGATTTTCTGAACAATGCAGTAAAATCAAGTATTGATGCTGTCATATATGAATGCTGAACTCCATGCCCTCTCCAAATCCTACAGCAACAGTTTACCCTTACATTGTCATGAAGACCCCTTTGTGAAATGTAATGAAAGCTAACGAATCCTTACCCCATTAAAAAAAGGCACATATGCAAATGTTCATAGTAGCATTATTCATAATAGCCAAAGAGTGGAAACCACCCAAACATCCATCATCTGAGGACAGATAAACAAAATGTGGTATATCATCAACACAGTGGAATATCACTCAGCTAAAAAAGGAATGGTGTACTGATACAATGTGGATGACACTTGAAAACATTATGCTAAATGAAACTAGTCACACAAAAGACCATATGTTAATATGACTCCATTTATATGAAATGTCCAAAATAGGCAACTTTGAACAGAGACAGAAAGTATATCAGCAGTTGTCGAGATTAGTGGTTGGGTGGGTTGAGGGGCAATGGGGAGTGACTGCTCATGTGTACGGGCTTTCTTGCTGAGGTGATGAAGATGTTCTAAAATCAATTGTGGTGATGGGTGCACAGCCATGAACATACTGAAAAACCACTCAATTGTGCACTTTAAATGGTGTATTATATGGCATGCAAATTATATCTCAATAAAGATGCTATTTAAAAACAATCACTAAAATACACATAATGAAGAATATTTCCCAAATCATTGCTGATAGTTCACCAAGGCCCTGAAACCCATCCACAGGTGCGGTGGTGTCCAAGAGTCAAAGTCAGTAACTCCTGATCTACAGGAACAAGACTCACCATCCTATTTTCTTTGTTCTACAGATGAGTTTTATTTCAGCTTCCCCTACAGCAACTACCAAACCTATACCTCCTACTTTTTAAGATCACCATTTCCACCTATTAGATCACATGACCACAGTAGTTTTCAATAGTGATTCATTATATCTAATAGGTGAGACAAGACTGATACACAACAACATACAAAACAGAAAGTGAATCTTCTATTTAAAAAGCCAGGGAAGATCAGCAAGGAAGAATGATTAAAGGAAAGCTTCTTGACAGAGGAATGCTGGGTTTGATCTTGAATAGGTAGGATATGAAAACGAAGAGAAGGAGTAAAGGAAGGAGTAAAGAGAATTTCAGAGGAGAGCAGAATCAGGGATGTTTTGGAATAGTTCCTAGGAACCATGAAGAGAGGCCTTAATGTCAAGGTCAGGACCCTGGACTTTAATTGATAGGCTCTAAGAAGCCAAGGAAGGCTGCTGAGTAGGGTAATCAAAGCTCTATATTAAGATTGTTCAGGAATATGTGGGAGTATGCGGACGGCAGAAAAACTGAAGGCCAGGAAACAAATAGGGAGCCTATTAACAATAGTATGAAGAAAAAGTTACTACAGTATGATTTAGAGAATGACATCTTGACCCAGCAGCCATTTTAAAAGATTAAGGCACCCACTGAAAAAGGAGTGCTTTGACATGCAGTAGCTACTCATTTAAGGTGCTGCCAATATGGAAACCAGCTGTGGTTCATCATAGTACATATCTCCCTTGAAAAACCCCATCTACAACATGAGTTTTGAGATCTCCTCAAGACAGAATTTTAACATTACTTCTTTGGCTATTTGTGGGATTTTACTTGGCTGTTTGTGGGATTAGGAGGGGGCGCCAAAGATTCCTTTAGGTTCCCTTTGCGCCATTAACTCTACAGGAAACATTTGAGGTTCTGTAACTTTACAAAAATGAATCCTGATAAGAGTTGAATGATAAGCTTCCACGTGACCAACAAAACCCAAACTCCAACACTAAAAGCCCTTAGGCAAAATGACATATTTGCAGTAGCAAACACTAAACGGCCAGAGAACTTGTTGAGCACAACAGAATTCCCTTGAAATTGTTTTATTTCTATTTGTGAGCCCGAGGTGATTTGTGGTAGGGCATAACCTCGGCAGCAACCATTTCTGGGTGACAGACCAGCACTGGACAGATAGCGTGGGCGCGTTTACAGCCAGGACTGGCTGAGGATTAGGATTCGCTCAGAAGAGACAAAGAGGGAGCCGGGGGCTACTTAAAAGTATTCCTCCTTTTACCCGACGATGTTAAACGCAGGGACTAGGAAAGACAGGGTTGGCGGCCTGAGTCACGTGACACCCTGCCCTGCCCCATCGGCACAAACTAGTTTCCCAGAGTCCAAAACGTTACCCCTGAGCCCTTTTATTTCCAGTCCCTGTCCCCTCCTCCCCCGCCTTGAGACACCCTCCACGTCCCCTTCCCCTTCTGATCTCGGCTCACTTGTCCCGGATGATGGTCTGCAGCTCCCGGATCTGATCATTCATAGGCAGCAGTTTAAGCTGCGCCCCGATCTGCTCGGAGACTTCGCGGTCCTCTAGGAGGGATTCGCTGGTTGGTGCGTCACAGTTGCCACCGCCACCGCTGCTCTCGGAGTTGAGGCTGGCCGCGCCGCACGCCGGAGGACCCAGCTCAGCCGGAACGCTAGAAAGAGCATGCCCTGCGAGGAGAGTCGGCTTGGCCTTGGAGGCGCTGTTTCCCTCGGCCTGGTCTGAGATCAGGTCGCCAGGTCGCAGCGGCTCGGAGCTTGGGGTAGAGACAGAGTTTGCTTTCTGGTTGTGACAAGGCACGGAGTCCGAACACCGTAAGTCCATGGCCGTACACCAGGCCCCGGGCTGTCCCTGCGGCTACCGACCCCGAAGGCTGCAGGAGGGCAGGGAGAAGGGGCCGATGCTCATCAGCTCTCCTGTTCGCCCCGGACGCTTCCAAACTCTTACCCGGCGTTGCCCCTCTCACCCCCCGGCCTCCGTAGGTTCCCCTCGGCGCGCTGCGTCCCTGCCCCGCCCACACCGGATGTACGGCCTGCCTCGACACTATTGGCTTCTCTCCCTGTCACTCTCCAGCGAACTGCTTGTAACCCTTGGAGTGCCCCGGCTGCCTGGGTTCCCACACGTTAGCCTGGCGGACGGGATGAGGCCAGGGTTGGTTGGTGGCAGGGTCTTCCGGGAGCCCTTAGGGGTTCTGCATGCAAAACTTTGAGTGTGTGGTAGAGCCAGAAAAATCTAGCGGTGGAGAGTGATAAAATGATTACATATATAAGGCCCATTGGTTTTAGACTTTGTGTCTTGGCCGAGAGATTATACTTCGATAACTGCATCTTCAGTTAGCTTGTCTGTGTCACCAAAAGGGAAGTAAAAACTGCCTGGCAAACTGCCAAAGAGCCCGCCCTCTACTAGACCGTTCCACAAACTGCAGCTTCCCGAGTGTGCTTGACCACTAGTGTTTTCCTTATCTTCTTTATTCGCTGGGACCTACACTGAACGGTTACCATGGGGATTCTGACAGCATTTCAGATCCACGACCACTTTGTTTATTTTAAGGACTTGGAAAAACAACTTTTTTGATTCTTTTGAGAAAGAATGTCAAGGCAGCAGTACTTTTCAACACCAGTGTGGTGGTAGAACAACCGGAGATCTTGTTAAAATGCAGGTTCTCATGGCCTACCTTTGAGCTATAACGTGAACATCAGAAACCTGCTAGTTCTGCTAAAAAAAAATGTTGAGCGGCATTTAACAAGTCCCTCTCCCTCTCTGGACTTGCCTTTCCCCATCTATCAGTGAGATGCATTAGCTATTTGACTCCTAAATGTTCTTCCAATTTTGACATTCTATAATTCTATTTTGCCTTCCAAAAAACCCAATTCTTAAAATTTTCTTTTCCACAGAGGCACATAAGCAACACATGAGAGATTCAAAGTAACATGAGTAACAGGTAAGAGGAATATCCTCGCCTCTGGCGGGCCTTGAGCCTTGATCTGGCTCTCTGTTTTCAATTTTTTGTTTGTTTGTTGTTTTGGTATTGGTATTCATGGTATTTGTATCCCTTTGTTTCACTCCCATTTTCTCTGCTTTGTTCCTAACCCTCTAGGTCAGTACACTATTATCTGTAATTATAGAGAGTTTAAATTTGGTTGATAAGAATTGCAGCCTAGAACTGTAATCCCAGTCACTTTTGAAAGCTTGTGCATTTTTCCACCTAGCACTGAATGTAGTTCAAAGGGTCTCTGGGTTTAAAAGACAAATCTGGCTACTTTGCCAATGGATGCTCTACAGGAAAACACTGCAGTACGGTATTGTTTCGTTATCAGTAATTTAAATGAAGTAATGACTTTAAAATGGTATCTTGAGATATTACACGACTAAAACTGTACTGTAGTCATTTTTGTCTAGTTTCTCATCAGGCAAATGGCTTTGTTCTCAATGCCACAGAATATGAGTTAGGACAGTACAATTGCTAGTGTGTCTTGTATTTTCACTCATAGGAAATACCCATACGGGGCGCCTGGGTGGCTCAGCTGGTTAAGCGACTGCCTTCGGCTCAGGTCATGATCCCGGAGTCCTGGGATCGAGTCCCGCATCGGGCTCCCTGCTCAGCGGGGAGTCTGCTTCTCCCTCTGCCCCTCCCCCCTCTCATGCTCTCTCTATCTCATTCTCTCTCTCAAATAAATAAATAATAAAAAAATCTTTTAAAAAAAAAGGAAATACCCATACATACACTTACCTATATTAACCAATAATCATTAGAAAATCTATGTATCTAGTTATTTAAGATGCTATTAAAGCACAATTCACTAATGAGTATTCATAATAACACCTAAAATTTGGTGTTCATAATTTACAAAACGCTTCTACACATTCTCTCATTTAATTTTCAAAAAAAGCTTGAGGTTTACTAAGCACCCTTTAGAGAACTTATCTGTGTGATTCTTTTTCCTAAGTGACTTGTCCAAGGTCACACATCCAAAAAAAGCAGAGCCAAGGCAGAAACCCCAGTGTTTTGACTTCAAGTGCAGCCTTCTCCACACATACCGACAGAACCATGAAATCATTCAGTTAACAAATACTAGTTGAGCCCTTACTATTTGCCAGGCATGTTGCTGTGTGCTAGAACAGATACAAAGAAAAATGAGTGAAGATCTTGAAATTCTCCATGGTGGTAGAGGTCATGGATAGCATGGATCTTTGAAAACCAAAGGACAATATTAAGCAGCATGGAAACCGAAACCAAAAATGCTAATAACAGAATTGACAAATTTGAATTTAGCTTTCTTGCTCACATTTTTATGGAAGCATGAAGCCAGATAAAGCAAAAGCTGGAAAATTCTCCTGTAGTAATTGAGATGACTGTAAACTTCATTTTAGGTCGTGAGCTCTAAATTTGATATAATCCCTAAAAATTATGGGAAGCAACAAACCAATTGTTTGTATCAATAGAAATCCTTCGCATACATCTACATAGTACCTTTAGAAAGCACTTATATATAGGTTATTTCATTCAACATTGTGGAGTAGTGAGGCTCAGTATTATAATTCCTGTTTTACAGGTGAGAAAATTGAGACTTAGGGAACTAATTTACAGTTACATCCTGAATAGTAGAGTTGGGAGAAGGCAAAAGAGAATTCATATTAATATAAACTCTATTTTCTATGCAGTATGCTTTAGTTATCTCATTTAAGTCTTTCAACAACCTTAGGAGGTACGCTGTATTTGTTATCTATTATCTGTTATTTTACTGATAACAAAACAAATGTAATGAGATTAACTTGACACTGTCACACAGGTACTAAGTGCAGGAGCAGATTTTTTTTTAAAGATTTTATTTTTTTGTCAGAGAGAGAGAGAGAGCACAAGCAGGAGGAGTGGCAGGCCGAGGGAGAGGCAGGCTCCCCACTGAGCAAGGAGTCGATTCGGGACCAGTCTCAATCGTGACCTGAGCCGAAGGCAGATGCTTAACCTACTGAGCCACCCAGGTGTCCCAGGAGCAGAGATTTGAACTGAAGTATGATCAGGTCAATTTGACTGTTCCTATAACCCAGGTCCTCAGATTTGTCCAAGTTATATTCCTCTGCTATAGACCACACTTCATCATGTTTGTGCTGGATAGTATCTCACCTGAAATACCAGATTTAACTTATGAACCAAAAATTGTGCTATATGACTGATCTGGGGGATCCTGATATAATTATGTTAATACATAGTTCTCAGATGAACTCCTTGACAATCCCTTTGTGCCCTAAGCTCCAAGAGTTCTTTAATTCAAGTTGACTCTGGTGATGCTTAAGCCATTGCATTGTTATTTTAAATGTCTTATGAACAAAAACTTTAATTAAAAGGATAGCCAATGATCTGAACAAATACTGTGATTTGTTTCTTTCCAAACGAATAGCTACACCAACTTTTAGATGTATGCCTTAGTTCTATGGCTTCCAATAATCTCAAAATTTCTATTTGCATATCTTTTCAAGTGTATACCTTATTTTTTTGCCATTTACTCCTCCTGCTTTCAAAATTTTTGAATCACTTTTGAACTACATATTTCCAGCCTTTTGAAGTTAGTTTACTTGTAAGTACAAAGATCCTCCTGTAGATCTTAAACAATTTCTGGTAGGGTGTATGGGGCAGGACAGGCAGATCATTTATAAAGGATTATTCCTTGTTCTAAGAAAGAAAATACCTTGTATAAGAGGTATAAAATAGAACCTGTTAATCTGACATATTAATAACTGAGGTGTCTTTTTTAAAAAGATTTTATTTATTTGAGAGAGAAGGAGAGGGAGCATGAGCAAGGGGAGGGGCAGAGGAAGAAGCAGGCTCACCACTGAGCAAGGAGCCTGATGCGGGACCCAATCCCAGAACCCTGGGATCATGACCTGAGCCAAAGGCAGACGCTACACCGACTGAGCAACCCAGGCACCCCCTGAGGTGTCTTTTTTTGTGTTTTGTTGATTTTTTGTATTGTATGCTTTGAAACATTTAGATTTTTCTTTAGTGTAAATTCCAAAGGTACTTTTTTTCTGGTTACCTTGGGACTTACATAACATATTTTGTAATAGTATAGTTTAAGTTGATAACAACTTAAGTTCAATCAATAAAAACTCTACACTTTAACTTCTCCTGCCCCACTTTAACTTATTGTCACAATTTACATTTTTTCCTATTATGTATCATTAAACATATTTTACTTGCAGTTATTTGTAATAATTTTCTTTTATTAAGTACGTTCTATGCCCAGCGTGGGGCTTGAACTCATGATCCTGAGATCAAGAGTCACATGCTCTACTGACTGAGCAAGCCAGGCACCCCTATAATAATTTTCTTTTAACTTTTATATTTGAATTTAAATTCGTTTACTCACCACCATTATACTAATGCAGTGTTCTTTGATTTGTCTATATATTTACCTTGACCAATGAGTTTCATATTTTATTAGAATTGAGTTGCTGTTTAGTGTCCCTTTGTTTCAACTTGAAGAACTCCTTTCAGCATTTCTTAAAAGGCAGGTCTGGTGGGGATGAAGTCCCTCAGATTTTATTTGGACAGTCTTTATCTCTCTTTCATTTTTCTTCTTCCAAGTTTATATTTAAATTTCAATTAGTTAACATATGGTGTAATATTAGTTTCAGGTGTAGGATTCATTGATGCATCACTTACATACAACACCCATTGCTCATCACAAATGCCTTCCTGAATAGCCATCACCCTATTAACACATCCCCCCACCAATCTCCCCTCCAGCAACACTCAGTTTGTTCTCTATAGCTAAGAGTCCATTTATGCTTTCCTCTCTCTTTTTTTCCCCATGTTCATCTGTGTTGTTTCTTAACTTCCACATATGAGTGACATCATATGATATTAGTCTTACTATGACTGACTGATTTTGCTTAGCATAATACTCTCTAGCTCTATCAACGTTGTTATAAATGGCAAGATTTCATTCCTTTTTATGGCTGAGTAATATTCCATTGCATGTATATGCCACAGCTTCTTTATCCATTCGTCACTCGATGGACATTGGGGCTCATTCCATAATTTGGCTATTGTAAACCTATTCTTCATAAAGCCATTGCTTTCAGGAGGAGGAACTGTAACAGACTTTCTTAACATACAGGGAAAGACAGAGACCTAGACAAAATGTCAAGATGGAGGAATTCATCACAAAAGAAAGAACAAGAAAAGGCCATGTTCAGGGATCTAATCAAAAGAGAGATACGTAATATGCCTGAGCCAGAATTTAAAGCAACAATCATAAGGATACCAGTTGGACTTGAGAAGAGCATAGAAGTCATCAGGGAGAGCCTTACCATAAAGATAAAAGAGCTACAAACAAATCAGGCCAAAATGAAAAATGCGATAACAGAGATATGAAACTGACTGGATGTAATGACTTCAAGGATGGAAGAATCAGAGGAAAGAATAAGTGATACAGAAGATGCAATTATGGGAAAAAATGAAACTGAAAAGAGGAGGGAAAGAAAAATCTTGAATCCTGAAAGTAGACTTGGGGAACGGAGTGACTCATGAAACATAATAACATAACATAATAACACTCTTATCATATCCCCAGAGGAAGAAGAGAGAAAAGGGAGAAGGTTTATTTGAGGAAATTATAGCTGAAAAATTACCTAATCTAGGGAAGGAAACAGACTTCCAAATCCAGGAGGCAGAGAGAAATCCCATCAAAATCAACAAAAGCAGGCCAACACCAAGATGTATTGTGGTTAAATTTGCAATATATAGAGATAAAGAAAAAAAAATCATAAAAGCAGCAAGACAAAAGAAGTCCCTTACAAGGGAAGATGAATAAGATTATCAGCAGATCTCTCCACAAAAATTTGGCAGGCCAGAAGAGAGTGGCATGTTATATTCAATGTGCTGAATGGGAAAAATATGCAGTCAAGAATACTCTATCCAGCAACGCTGTCATTCAGAATAGAAGGAGAGATAAAGAGTTTCCCAGACAAACAAACACTAAAGGAGTTTGTGACCACTAAACTAGCCCTGCAAGAACTATCAAAGGGAACTTTTTGAGTGGGAAAGAAAGACAAAAAGTGACAAAGACTAGAAAGGAACAGAGAAAATCTCCAGAAACAATGACAAAACAAGTAATAAAATGGCACTGAATTCATCTATAACAATGATTACTCTGAATGCAAATAGACTAAATGCTTCAATCAAAAGACATAAGGGTGTCAGAATGGATAAAAACAAGATCCATCTATATGCTGCCTACAAGAGACTCATTTTAGACCTAAAGACACCTGCAGGTTGAAAGTGAGGGACAGAGAAATATTTATCATGCAAATGGATGTCAAAAGAAAGCCAGAGTAGCAATACTTCTATCACACAAACTAGATTTTAATCCAAAGACTGTAATAATAGATGAAGAAGGGCACTATATCATAAAAAATTTCCATCCAACAAGATCTAATAATTGTCAATGTCTATGCACCCCAAAGAGGAGCACCCTTAATAACACTTAATAACAAACAAAAGGAACACATAATAACAAACATATTATTAATAATAATACAATAATAGTAGGGGACTTTAACACCCCACTTACAGCTATGGACAGACCATCTAAGCAGAAAATTAACAGGGAAACAATGGCTTTGAATGACTTACTTGACCAGATGGACTTAACAGAATTATGCAGAACATTTCATCCTAAAGGAGCAGAATACACATTCTTTTCAAGTGCACATGGGACATTCTCCAGGACAGAGCCCATACTAGGTTACAAATCAGGCCTCAACAAAAAATTGAGATTATACCATGCATCTTTTCCAAATACAATGGTATGAAACTTGGTCGATCACAAGAAAAACATCTGGAAAGACCACAAATACATGGAGGTTAAACAACATACTACTACACAATGAATGGGTTAACCCAGAAATCAAAGAGGAAATAAAAAAAAATACATGGGGCCAAATGAAAATGAAACACAATGACCCAAAACTTTTGGGATACAGCAAAAGCAGTCCCAAGGGGGAAGTATATAGCAAAACAGGCCTACCTCAAGAAGCAAGAAAAGTCTCAAATAAAAAATCTAACCTTACTCCAAATGGAGTTAGAAAAATAACAACAAATGAAGTCTAAAGCCAGCAAAAGAAGGGAGATAATAAAGATTAGAGCAGAAATAAATGATACAGAAACCAAAAAACTAAATAAATAAATATACAAAAATCCAATAGAACAGATCAATGACCAGGTGGTAGTTTTTTGAGAACATTAATAAAATTGATAAACCTCTAGCCAGACTTATAAAAAGAGAAATGAAAGAACCCAAATAAATAAAATCGCAAATGGGAGAGAAGAAAGAACAACCAACACCACAGAAATGCAAACAAGTATAAGAGAATATTATGAAAAATTATATGCCAACAAACTGGGCAATCTGGAAGAAATGGATAAGTTCCTAGAAACGTATAACAACCAAAACTGAAATAGGAAGAAAAAGAAAACTTGATCAGACACATAACCAGCAAAGAAACTGAATCAGTAATGAAAAAATCTCCCAACAAACAAAATCCAGAGCTAGATAGCTTCCCAGGGGAATTCTACGAAACATTTAGAGAAGAGTTAATACCTATTCTTCTTAAACTAGTCCAAAAATTAGAAATGGAAGTAAAACCTCCAAACTCATTCTACAAGGCCAGCATTTCCCTCATTCCAAAACCAGATAAAGACTCCACTAAAAAAGAGAATTACAGGCCAATATGAACATGGATGCAAAAATTCTCAACAAAATAATAGCAAATCAAATACAACAGTCCATTAAAAGAATCATTCACCACTGTAAAGTGGGATTTGTTCTTGGGTTGCAAGGGTGGTTCAGTATTCCCAAATCAATCAATGTGATACACCACATTAATAAAGAAAAGATAAGAACCACATTATCCTTTCAATAGATGGAGAAAAAGCATTTGACAAAGTACAATACCCATTGTTTAAGAGATTTATTTATTTATTTTAGAGAGAGCGAGCGAGGGGAGGGGCATGGGGGAGGGGTACAGAGGGAGGGAGAGGGACAAGCAGACTCCATGCTGAGTGCCAAGCTTGATGTGGGGCTCGATCTCATGACCCTGAGATCATGACCTGAGCTGAAAACAGAGTTGGACACTTAACCAACTGTACCACCCAGGCACCCCTACAACATCCATTCTTGATGAAAACTCTCAACCAAGTGGGGATAGAAGTAACATACCTCAACATCATAAAGGCCATATACCAAAAACCTATGCTAGTATCACCCTCAGTGGGGAACAACGGAGAGCTTTTCCTCTATGGTCAGAAAGAAGATAGGGATGTCCACTCTCACCACTGTTATTTAACGTAGTACTAGAAGTCCTCGCCACAGTAATCAGACAACAAGAAGAATTAAAAGGCATCCAAATCAGAAAGGAGGAAGTCAAACTCTCACTATTTGCAGATGACTTGATACTCTATATACAAACCCCAAAAGACTCCACCAAAAAATTGCTAGAACTGATACACAAATTCAGTCAAGCTACAGGATACAAAATCAACGTGAAAAAATTTGTCGCATTTCTATACACCTATAACGAAGCAGCAGAAAGAGAATCAAGAATCAATCCCATTTACAATTGTACCTGATACCTAGGAATAAACCTAAGAAAAGAGATAAAAGATCTGTACTCTGAAAACTAGAAAACACTGATTAAATAAATCAAAGATGACACAAAAAAAGGGAAAAACTTTCCATGCTCATGGATTGGAAGAACAAATGCTGTTAAAATGTCTATAGTACCCAAAGCCATCTACACATTCAAAGCAGTCCCTATCAAAGTACCACCAGCATTTTTCACAAAGCTAGAACAAACAATCCTAAAATTTGTATGGAACCTCAAGAAACCCCAAATAATCAAAGTAATCTTGAAGAACAAAAGCAAGGCTGGAGGCATCACAATTCCAGACTTCAAATTATATTACAAAGGTGTAGTGATCAAGACAGTATGATACTGTCACAAAGGCAGATGCATAGATAAATAAAACAGAATAGAATACTCAGAAATGGACCCACAACTATGTGGTCAACTGATCTTTGACAAAGCAGGAAAGAATATCCAGTGATAAAAGGCAGTATCTTCAACTAATGGTATTGAGAAAACTGGACAGCAACATGCAAAAGAATGAAACTACCATATTCTTACACCATACACAAAAATGAATTCAAAATGGATGAAAGACATCAATGTGAGACAGGAGACCATCAAAATCCTATGCAGTGACCTCTTTGACATCAGCCATAGCAACTTCTTACTAGATACGTCTCCTGAGGCAAGGGAAACAAAAGCAAAAAATAAAGTATTGGGACTTCATCAAGATACAAAGCTTTTGCACAGTGAAGGAAATGATCAACAAAACTAAAAGGCAACATATGGAATAGGAGAAGATAGCTGCAAATGACATAGGTGATAAAGGGTTAGTGCCCAAAATCTATAAAGAAGTTATAAAAGTCAACACATAAAAAAATAAGTAATCCAGTTAAAAAATGGGCAAAAGACATGAATAGACATTTTTCCAAAGATATCCAGGTATCCAACAGAAACATGAAAAGATGCTCAACATCACTCATCATCAGGGAAATACAAATCAAAACTACAATGAGCTATCACATCACACCTGTCAGAATGGCTAAAATTAACAACACAGGAAACAACAGGTGTTGGTGAAGATGTGGAGAAAGGGGAACCCTCTTACACTGTTGGTGGGAATGCAAACTGGTGCAGGCACTCTGGAAAACAGTATGGAGGTTCCTCAAAAAGTTAAAAATAGAACTACCATATGATCCAGCAATTGCACTCCTAGGTATTGACCCAAAGGATAAAAAAATACTGATTCAAAGTGATACATGCACCTCATTGTTTATAGCAGCATTATCAACAATAGCCAAATTATGGCAAGAGCCTCAATGTCCATCGAGTGAGGAATGGATAACGAAGAAGTGGTATGTATATACAATGGAATATTACTCAGCCATAGAAAAGAATGAAATCTTGCCACTTGATATGGATGGAGCTAGAGAGTATTATGCTAAGCAAAATCAGTCAGAGTAAGACAAATTCCATATGATTTCATTCATATGTGGAATTTAAGCAGTAGAACAGATAAACATGGGGGGAAAAGAGAGGCAACACATAAAACAGAGTCTTAAGTAAAGAGAACAAACAGTGTTGCTGGAGGGGAGCTGGATTGGGGGATGGGTTAAATAGGTGATGGGTATTAACGAGGGCACTTGTGATGAGCACTGGGTGTTGTATGTAAGTGATGAATGACTAAATTCTACACCTGAAACTAATATTACAGTGTGTTAACTGGAGTTTAAATAAAAACTTGGAGAGAAGTTTTAGGGTCCCAGCAAAATTGAACAGAAGATAAAGAGATTTCCCATATATCCCCTGCCCTCACACAGCACAATCTCTCCCACTATTAAAATCACACACCAGAGTGGTACATTTATTACAATCAATAAACCTACATTGACACATCATTATTTTCCAAATTTCATAGTTTACATTAAAACTCTTGGTTTATACATTTTACATTTTTTGACAGATGTGTAATGAAGTGTGTCCACCATTATAGTATGATACAGAATAGCTTCACTGCCCTAAGTATCCTCTGTGCTCTGCCTATTCATCCCTTGCTCTTCTTGAATCCCTGGCAACCACTGATCTTTCACTGTGTCCATAGTTTTGCCTTTTCCAGGATGTCATATACTTGGAATAATGCCATGCATGGTCTTTTCAGATTGCCTTCTTTTACTTAGAAATATGTATTTGAGATTCCTCCATGTCTTTTCATGACTTGTTAGCTCATTTCTTTTGAGCACTGAATAATATTCCACTGTCTGGATGTACCACAGTTTGTTTATTGATTTACCTAAATGAAAAACATCTTTGTTGCTTCCAAGTTTTGACAACTACGAATAAAGCTGCTATAAACATTCATGTGCAGGTTTTTACGTGGACATACGTTTTCAACTCATCTGGGTAAATACTAAGGAGCACAGTTACTGGATCATGTAGTAAGAGTATGTTTAGCTTTGTAAAACTGCCAAACTGTGTTCCAAAGGTTGTATCATTTTGCATTCCCACCAGCAATGAATGAGAGTTCCTGTAGCTTCACATCCTTGCCAGCACGTGATTTAGTGCTTTGGATTTTAGCCTTTCTAAAAGGTGTGTAGTGGTATCTTATTGCTTTTTAATTTGAAATTCCCTAATGACATAGTGTTGAGCATCTTTTCATATATTTATTTGCTCTCTGTATATCTTCATTGGTGAGGTATCTGTTCAAATCTTTTGCCCATTTTTTAATTGGGCTGTTTGTTTTCTTATTGCTGAAATTTGAGAGTTCTTTATATATTTTGGATAACAGTTTTTCATCAAATCTCTGTTTTGCAAATATTTTCTGTTGTTACTTTTCTCATTCTCTCTCTCTTTTTTAAAGATTTTATTTATTTATTTATTTGAGGGAGAGAGAAACAGCATGAGAGGGAAGAGGGTCAGAGGGAGAAGCAGGCTCCCTACTGATCTGGGAGCCCAATGTGGGACTCAATCCCAGGACTCCGGGATCATGAACTGAACCGAAGACAGTCGCTTAACCAACTTAGCCACCGAGGCACCCTTTTTCTCATTTTCTTGACTGTGTCTTTCACAGAGCAGAAAATTTTTATTTTAATGAAGTCCAGCTTATTAATTCTTTCTTTTATGATTGTGCCTTTGTTGTTGTTTCTAAAAAGTCATTGCCATACCCCAGGTCATTTAGGTTTCCTCTCATGTTGCCTTCTACAAATTTTATAGATTTGCATTTTACATTTAGGCCTGTGATCCATCTTGAGTTAATTTTTGTGAAGGATTTTAGGTCTTTGTCTAGAGTCCTTTTTTTTTTTTTCTTGCATGTTGATGTCCAGTTGCTCCAGCACCATTTGTTGAAAAAGGGTATCTTTGTTCCATTGTTCTTTTGCCAAAAATCACTTGACTATATTTATGTGGGTTTATTTCTGGGCTCTCAATTCTGGTCCATTGATCTATTTCTCTATTCTTTTTGCCATGCCACGGTCTTAAATACAGTAGCTTTATAGTAAGTCTTGAAGTCTGGTAGTGTCAGTCCTCCAAGTTTGTTCTTCTCCATTAATATTGTCTTGGCTATTCTGGATCCTGCCTCTCCATATAAACTTTGGAATCAGTTTGTTGATATTCACAAAATAACTTGGTGGAATTTTGATTGGGATTGCACTGAGTCTATAGATCACATTGGGAAGAACTAATATCTTTTTTTGTATATATTATTGAAGTATAGTTGACATACAATGTTATATTAGTTTCAGGTATACAACACAGTGATTCAATAAATGTAGTCATCATACGACATTATTATAATATTATTGACTATATTCACTATGCTGTTCTTTTCATCTCCATGACACTTATTTTTTTTGTTTTGTTTTTGTTTTTTTCTTTTTTTAAAAATTTTGTTGTGTTATGTTAGTCACCATACAATACATCGTTACTTTTTGATGTGGTAATCCATGATCTATTGTTTTCGTATAACACCCAGTGCTCCATGCAGTACGTGCCCTCCTTGATATCCATCACCGGGCTAACCAATCCCCCCACCCCCTTCCCCTCTAAAACCCTGTTTGTTTCTCAGAGTCCATAGTCTCTCATGGTTCATCTCTCCCTCTGATTTCCCCCCTTCATTTTTCCCTTCCTTCTCCTAATGTCCTCCATGCTATTCCTTATGTTCCACAAATAAGTGAAACCATATGATAATTGACTTTCTCTGCTTGACTTATTTCACTTAGCATAATCTCCTCCAGTCCCATCCATGTTGATGTAAAAGTTGAGTATTCATCCTTTCTGATGGCTGAGTCATATTCCATTGTATATAGGGACCACATCTTCTTTATCCATTTGTCTGTTGAAGGGCATCTCGGCTCTTCCCACAGTTTGGCTATTGCGGACATTGCTGCTATGAACATTGGGGTGCATATGGCCCTTCTTTTCACTACATCTGTGTCTTTGGGGTAAATACCCAGGAGTGCAATTGCTGGGTCATTGGGTAGCTCTATTTTTAAATTTTTGAGGAACCTCCACACTGTTTTCCAAAGTGGCTGTACCAACTTGCATTCCCAACAGTGTAAGAGGGTTCCCCTTTCTCCACAACCTCTCCAACATTTGTTGTTTCTTTCCCAGTCCATTTTTGCCATTCTAACTGGTGTAAGGTGGTATCTCAATGTGGTTTTGATTTGAATTTCCCTGATGGCTAATGATGATGAACATTTTTTCATGTGTCTGTTAGCTATTTGTATGTCTTCTTCAGAGAAGTGTCTTTTCATATCTTCTGCCCATTTTTTGACTAGATTATTTGTTTTTGGGTGTTGAGTTTGAGAAGTTCTTTATAGATCTTGGATACCAGCCCTTTATCTGTAGTGTCATTTGCAAATATCTTCTCCCATTCTGTGGGTGGCCTCTTTGTTTTGTTGACTGTTTCCTTTGCTGTGCAGAAGCTTTTTATTTTTATGAAGTCCCAAAAGTTCATTTTTCCTTTTGTTTAACTAGCTTTTGGAGATGTATCTTAAAAGAAGTGCTGTGGGCAATGTCAAAGAGGTTACTGCCTATGTTATCCTCTAGGGTTTTGATGGATTCCTGTCTCACATCGAGGTCTTTCATCCATTTTGAGTTTATCTTTGTGTATGGTGTTAGAGAATGGTCAAGTTTCATTCTTCTCCGTGTGGCTGGCCATGACATTTATTTTTTAACTGGGAGTTTGTACCTTTTAATTCCCGTCACTTATTTTACCCATCTCCTCACCCTCCCCCCACAGTTTCTTTTCTGTATTTATTTTTTATTATGTTCAATTAGCCAACATATAGTACATCATTAGATTTTTAATGTAGTGTTCAATGATTCATTAGTTGCATATAACACCCAGTGGGTTAACCGGGTGATGGGTATTAAGGAAGGCACGTGATGTGATGAGCTCTTTTCTGTATTCATGAGTCTGTTTCAATTTTTGTTTCTCTGTTGGTTGGTTGGTTTTGGTGGTGTTTTTTTTTTTTAAGTTTTTATTTTTACTTATTTCTTTATTTATTTTCTTAAGTAGACTCCATGGAGCCCAACATGGGACTTGAATTCATGACCCTGAGATCAAGACCTGAGCTGAGATCAAGAGTTGGAAGCTTAACCAACTGAGCCACCCAGGACTCTTTAAGTTTTTATTTAAATTCCAGTTAGTTAACATACCATATAGTATTAGTTTCAGGTGTACGATAGAGTAATTCAACACTTTCATACAATTCATCAGGACAAGTGCACTCCTTAATCCCCATCACATATATAACCCATCACCCCCACCCACCTCCCCTCCGGTAAACATCAGTTTGTTCTCTATAGTTAAGAGTCTGTTTCCTGATTTACTTTTTTTAAAAAAAGATTTTATTTATTTATTTGACAGAGAGAGAGCACAAGTAGGGAGAGCAGCAGGCAGACGGAGAGGGAGAAGCAGGTTTCCCACTAAGTGGAGAGCCTGATGCGGGGCTCAATCCCAGGACCCTGGGATCATGACCTGAGCCAAAGGCAGCCACTTAACTGACTGAGCTACCCAGGCACCCGTCCTGATTTACATTTAATCTCTATGTGTCTTTATACTTAAAGTTGGTTTTCTGTAGACAAGATATAATTGGATATTGTTTTTTGGTCCACTCTGATGATTTCTGTCTTTTAATTGATGTATTTACACCACTGATGTTTAAAGTAATCATTGATGTAGTTGGATCAGTATTTATCATGTATTACTGTTTGTTTCCCTTGTTCTTTGTTCCTGTTTTTGTCTTCCAATTTTGTTCTGCATTTTTTGTTTTAAGTGAGCATTTTATATGGATCTATATTCTCTCCTTTATTAGCATGTCAGTTTTACTAATTCTTTTTCTGTTTTTTTTTTTTTTTAACTTGCCCTACATTTTGCAATATACCTTTACAACTAATCCAAATCCGCATTCAAATAACAATACAGTACTTCATGGGTAGTGTTGAGTCCCTTCTAATAACAAAATAATCCTAATTACTCCCTCCCATCCCATATATGATTGTTGTTACTCATTTCACCTACATTTGTGTATGGTGTACATTCTATCATATATATAGAATACTTTTTTTGCTATTATAATTTTAAACAAACTGCTATCTGTTAAATCAATTAAGAATAAGAAAAATACAATTTTCTAGGGCGCCTGGGTGGCTCAGTTGGTTAAGCGACTGCCTTCGGCTCAGGTCATGATCCTGGAGTCCCTGGATCGAGTCCCGCATCGGGCTCCCTGCTCGGCAGGGAGTCTGCTTCTCCCTCTGACCCTCCCCCCTCTCATGTGCTTGCTCTCTCTCATTCTCTCTCTCAAATAAATAAATAAAATCTTTAAAAAAAAATACAATTTTCTATTTTACCTCCATTTATTCCTTCTCAATTCTCTCCCTTTCTTTACATAGATCTGAGTTTGTGACCTATATTATTTTCTTTATTTCTGAAGAATTTCTTTTAACATTTCTTGCATGGCAGATCTACTGCAAACAAAGTTCCTCAATTTTGATTGTTTGAGAAAATCTTTATTTCCTCTTCACTTTTGAAGGATAATTTCACAAAGCACAGAATTCTAGAATGGTGGGGTTTTCTTTCAACACTTTAAATATTTCACTCCACTCTTTTTTTTTTATTATATTTTTTAAAGATTTTTTATTTATTTGAGAGAGAGAATGAGAGAGAGAGCATGAGAGGGGGGAGGGGCAGAGGGAGAAGCAGACTCCCCGCCGAGCAGGGAGCCCATTGCGGGACTCGATCCCAGGACTCCAGGATCATGACCTGAGCTGAAGGCAGACGCTTAACCGACTGAGCCACCCAGGCGCCCTCACTCCACTCTTTTTTGTTTGCATGGTTCTAAGGAGAAGTTGGATACAGTTCTTATCTGTGCTCCTATATAGGTAAGGTGCTTTTTTACTCTGGTGTCTTTCAAGATCTTTTCCTTTATCTTTATTTTTCTGCAATTTTCTTTCTTTTTCTTTTTTTTATTATTATGTTCAATTAGCCAACATATAGTACACCATTAATTTTTGATGTAGTGTTCAATGATTCATTAATTGTGTATAACACCCAGTGCTTATCATAACACACACCCTCCTTAATACCCATCACCCAACTACCCCATCCCCCCTCCCTTCTGTAACCCTCAGTTTGTTTCCTGGAGTCCAGAGTCTCTCATGGTTTGTCTCCCTCTCTGATTTCTTCCCATTCATTTTTCCCTCCCTTACCTTATGGTCCTCTGTCCTATTTTTTATGTTCCACCTCTGAGTGAAAGCATATGTTAATTGTTCTTCTCTGTTTGACTTATTTCACTTAGCATAATCCCCTCTAGTTCTATCCATGTCAGTGCAAATGGCAGGTATTCATCCTTTCTGATGGCTGAGTAATATTCCATTGTATATGTGAACCACATCTTCTTTATCCATTCATCTGTTGAAGAACATCTTGGCTCCTTCCACAGTTTGGCTACTGTGGATATTGCTGCTATGAACATTGAGGTGCATGTGCCCCTTCTTTTCACTACATCTGTATCTTTGGGGTAAATACCTAGTAGTGCAATTGCTGAGTCATAGGGTAGCTCTATTTTTAACATCTTGAGGAACCTCCATACTGTTTTCCAGAGTGACTGCACCAGCTTGCATTCCCCCCAACAGTGTAAGAGGGTTCCCTTCTCTACATCCTTGCCAACACTTGTTGTTTCCTGCCTTGTTAATTTTTGCCATTTCAACAGATGTAAGGTGGTATCTCATTGTGATTTTGATTTGTATTTCCCTGATGGCTAGTGATGTTGAACATTTTTTCCTGTGTCTGTTAGCCATTTGTATGTCTTCTTCAGAGAAATGTCTGTTCATGTCTTCTGCCCATTTCTTGACTGGATTATTTGTCCTTTGGGTGTTGAATTTGAGAAGTTCTTTATAGATCCTGGATATCAGCCCTTTATCTGTAATGTCATTTGCAAAGATCTTCTCCAATCCATGCGTTGCCTCTTAGTTTTGTTGACTGTTTCCTTTCCTGTGCAGAACCTTTTTATCTTGATGAAGTCCCAAAAGTTTGTTTTCTGCAATTCTAATAAGACATGCCTAGGAGTAATCTTTTGCTATTTATCCTGCTTAGAGTTCTCTCCTCTTCCTGGAACTGTGGTTTGATGTCTGATATTAATTTGGGGAAATTCTCAATTATTATGGTTTCAAACATTTCTTCCATTCCTTTCTCTCTTTCTTCTCCTTCTAGTATTCCCATTATGTGCATGTTACCTTTTAAGTGTCCCACAGTTCTTGGGTATTCTGTTCTACTTTTTCAGTATTTTTTTTTCTTTTTTCTTTTTAGATTTAAAAGTCTCTATTGATATATCCTCAAAGTCAGAAATTCTTTCCTCAGCCATGTTCAGGCCACTAATGTGGCTATCAAAGGTGTCCTTCATTTCTGTTATAGTGTTTTTTATTTCTAGCACTTCTTTTTGGTTCTTTCATACAATGTCCATGTTTTTGCTTACATTGCCATGTTCTTGCATACTGTCTACTTCACGCATTAAAGCTCTTAGCATACTAATCAGTTGTTTTAAATTTCTGGTGTGGTAATTCCAACGTCCCTGCCAATCTGAGTCTGAGTTTGACAATTTGCTCTGTCTCTTCAAACAGTTTTTTGCCTTTAGTATGCCTTGTAATTTCTTCTTGATAGTTGGACATGATGTAGTGGGTAAAAGAAACTGCAATAAATAAAACTTTAGTACTGTGGTATGAGATGTGGGGAAAGGAGAAGCATTTATAGTCCTAAAACAGTAATTTGAAAAGTTATATGCACCCCTATGTTTATTGCAGCATTATTTACAATAGCCAAATTATGGAAGCACCCCATGTATCCATCCATAGATGAATGGATAAAGAGGATGTTATACACACACACACACACACACACACACACACACACACCCTGGAATATTACTCAGCCATAAAAAGAATAAAATCTTACCATTTCCAACAGCATGGATGGATTTAGAGAGTATAATGCTAAGTGAAATAGTCAGAGAAAGACAAGTACCATATGATTTCACTCATATGCGGAATTCAAGAAACAGAACAAATAAACAATGAAAAACAAAGAGAAAACAAAAAACGGACTCAACTACAGAGAACAAAGTGATGGTTACCAGAGGGAGATGGATGGGAAGATGGGTGAAATAGGTGCTGGGGTTTAAAGAGTACACTTATCATGATGAGCACTGAGTAATGTATATAATTGTTGAATCACTATATTGTACACCTAAAACTAATACAGCACTGTATGTTAACTATACTGGAATAAAAAAATTTAACCCAAAACTCAAAGTTAAACACTGAAGTGATGTCTTGGTTGGACTATCTTCCCCTTTTTCTCTTTTTCTCCAAACTGGCTTCTATATGAAGTTCTTCAGCATATACAACATATGCCACAAACTCAAGTATTTAATGATTTTTACCCAATGTGTTCAATAAGAATTTATTGAGCACCTACTGTTTTGCTGGGTTTATTACCATTGCCACAGCCTACACAATGTCACAGCAAAAAGGATTTTAGATATGACCAAATCTAACTTATTCCTTTTACAGATTTTGCATGTTGCGTCCTCTAACCCTGTGTGCTGTGTGTGCTTGTTTTTCTCAACTCTTATTCTTTTTTAAATCCATGTTTTACTACATGGGAGAGAATAAGTATAAACAGCTGTAATTAAATCATATTTATAAAAATATTTTCTTACACCCCACTTTGTACTTTTGGTATTATTGATCTTTGAAAATTAAATGATCTTTGATAATGGATCTATTTTGTATTGCTTTATTAAGACCAAATACTCCTGTCATGCCATTCTTTCTTTTTTCCTTTTATGAAATTGTTATCTTTAATTAAAACTGTTTTAAACATTTAAAAAAGTACAGATTAGATTACAAATTACAAAGAAAAAGATTTTAAAGAAATGAGTAGATTAGAGGAACTAAGCACAGAGGTAGAAAGCCATTTACACAATATTTCATAGCACGTTAGAAGCAGAATAATGATTAGAGTTTAAGTTTCCTGACACTTGAGTGAACGTTAATCCCACAGTTTGTGGTTGTTTTTCTGATTATTTTTATACAGTCCATAAGTTAACCCAAGAACCTTTGTGAGAAGAGCAAAACAACCTATAATTAGTTCGTCTGTAACAGCAGGCTGGCTGCCCAGGGCAATGTACTGCTGATGGTAAGATTTCGACAGATGGTTTTCTCAATTCCTTTTCAAACTCCAGCTAGATGATAAATGAATCATGTTTTTCTCACTACACTGATAGGATTGCTGCTGTTTCCACTGGCTTCCCTGTGCTCAGTCTAGGTTTATTACTGGAAAGAAAAAGGAACACTTAGAGATTTGGGCCTGGGACTTGGCTTCTTAACTTGTTTCCAGGTCAGAGAAAAACAGAACACATTCTGGTTAAGAAGAGCTCTCTGATATACAGGTTTCTTTAAAAACAAACCATATCTTGAGGCCTGTAGTTGTTGTGAGAAAAGGCAAGGAAGGACAAACTCTGATCAGTCTCAAGGCACCAAATTCAATTTAATTCAATTCAAAACAGTCTCTTCAATGTTCAGGCACTATGATACTTCCTAGGATACAATAATCAATAATCAAAGCTTTCTCTCTCTCTCAAATTAATAAATAAAAATCTTTAAAAAAAAGATACTCTGGAAGTGAAATAGAGGGAATAGGGAAATTACTTTAGTGTTGCTGGTGAGGAAGATGAAGGAGCCAAGGAATTTCATTTGTATGACTAGAGTGATGATTATTTAAAGTAAGAAATAAGGAAACAGTAAATAAATAAAGTAGGAAATGAGAAGAAGCAGGTTTGAGAGGTGGGGAGATGATAGAAATTTTGAATTTGTGGTACCTATGGTATATGCAGGTGGAAATTATTTGGTTAGCTGATAGACATAGGAGTCTGAAGCTCAGAAGAGATACATACACTGAAAGTCAAGATTTGAGAATCAATGAAACATGACAGGTGAGGTCATTTTACAACATCAGCTACAAAAAGGATACAGTGAGAAAAAGAAGAGAACCAAGAGTGTAATCTTCAATAATGCCCTAATTGTCCAAAATGAGGATCTGGACTTATCCTTCTATTATATGCAGAAATATGTGTAAATTAATGTGAAAGAATTTTTACATTTCCTTTCCACAGTTCTTTACTCCCTAAATGTTTTGCTTTTGTCACAATCATTACTTACTCTTAAAAAGGAAAAAAAGAACGAAAAAAGAATTATATTAAAGAAATACACTATACAATTTTTGAAAAGAAAAAAATTCTATTCTCCATTAATATAACAAAGCTATTTTTATTTGTCAATGTTTCTTTCCAGTCTGTATTCATATTTATAAAAACATGCTTACATAGCTGTAATTGAAGTTCATGTACTACTTTTGCCCTTTATTAAAATTTAGTTTTCCATTTTATTTTATTTAAAGTTTTATGTAAATTCCAGTTTGTTAATATACAGTGTTATATTAGTTTCAGGTGTACAATACAGTGATTCAACAATTCCATACATCACCCTGTGCTCATCACTTCAAGTGCACTCCTTAATCCTCAACACCTATTTAACCCATCCCCTCACCCACCTCCCTTCTGGTAACCATCAGTTTGTTGTCTTTAGTTAAGAGTGTTTTTTGCGGGCACCTGGGTGGCTCAGTTGGTTAAGCGACTGCCTTCGGCTCAGGTCATGATCCCGGAGTCCTGGGATCGAGTCCCGCATCGGGCTCCCCGCTCAGCGGGAAGCCTGCTTCTCCCTCTGCCCTCTTCCCTCTCATGCTCTCTGTCTCTCATTCTCTCTCTCTCAAATAAATAAATAAAATCTTTAAAAAAAAAAAGAGTGTTTTTTGCTTTGCCTCTTTTTTTCCCTTTGTACATTTGTTTTGTTTCTTAAATTCCATATATGAATGAAATCATATGGTATTCGTCTTTCTCTGACTGACTTATTTTGCTTAACATTATACTCTCTAGCTCCATGTCATTGCAAATGGCAAGATTTCATTCTTTTTTATGGCTGAATAATATTCCATTTTGTGTGTGTGTGTGTGTGTGTGTGTGTGTATACACACACATATATATCACTTTTTTATCCACTCATCAACTGATGGACACGTGGGCTGCTTCCATAATTTGGATATAGTAAATAATGCTGCTATAAACATAGGGGTACAAGTGTCCCTTTGAATTAGCATTTTTGTATTCTTTGGGTAATACCCAATAATGTGATTCCTGGATCATTTAACTTTTTGAGAAACCTCTATACTGTTTTCCACCGTGGCTGCATGAGTTTGCATTTTCACCAACAGTGCAAGAGGGTTCTTTTTTCTGCACACCCTTGTCAAAACCTGTTGTTTCTTGTGTTGTTGATTTGAGCCATTCTGACAGGTGTGAGGTGATATCTTATTGTAGTTTTGATTTGCATTTCCCTGATGGTAAGTGATGATGAGCATCTTTTCATTTGTGTGTTGGCCACCTGTATATGTTCTTTGGAGAAATGTCTATTCATATCTTCTGCCCATTTTTTAATTGGATTATTCATTTTTTGGGTGTTGAGTTTTATGATTTCTTTACATATTTTGGATGCTAATCCTTTATCATGTATGTCATTTGCAAATATCTTCTCCTGTTCCATAGGTTCGCTTTTTTTTACCTTAACCTAATTAATAATCTGTCTCCAGAATCACACTATAGAATGATTTATTTCATGAACTTTCCATGATATGTGAATATTTTCTCATTTTTATATGTACTAGATTCATTATTTAAAAAGCAGAAAACAATATTAGAGAACTATTATACTTTTAATAATAGACTAATCAAAAAATTGACCAATCAGCTGTTTCCATTTTAAAAAATTTTTCTCCACATAAATGTACTGTATCTACTATTTTTTAATTTAGCCTTTCCCTTTAGTATTATAGTCCAAGCATTTTAACATGTCATTGACATGTCTGTGAACCTTTACCTTTTTTATTTCATCTGCTACTTCAAACCTTAGAGAATTATAATCCCTGCAGATTCTTTTTAGTTTCAATCAAATAAAATGTCTCTTCCAGTTTCTGATCTCCTATTATCCTTGACCTTTGCTTTAAACATTGCCTGGTGTAGATAAACCTCAAGGCAGATCTTACTTTTAAGCCTGGGGCCTATGTTTATCTCCTAAATATAAAAGAATCAGATGAGGGGCAATAATATTTAATTTATGAGGATTTCTGAGAGAAGATTACAGAAATTGAAACTGAATTAGCTTTTTGGGTGAGAAGTTTCAGGAATTTTAAATAAAAGACTTCAAATAGATGAAAGATAGGATTGAGAAACTGTTCTCCATTTCTGTTGAGAGTGAAAGGAAATGTATTAGAGAATTTAGGTTTGGAAATATAGAATTGATATCCAGCTATCAGAATAAATAGAGTACCATTTTTTCCAAGTATTTTATTTATTTATTTGAGAGAAGGAAAGAACAAGAGAGTAGGGGGAGGGGGAGAGGGAGAGGGAGAGAGAATCCCAAGCAGACTCCGAGCCCAGCATAGAGCCCAATGCAGGGCTCAATCCCATGACCCTGAGACCATGACCCAAGCAAAAACCAAGAGTCGGCAGCTTAACTGACTGAGACACCCAGGTGCCCCTAGAGTGCTATTATAAAGAGAGACTGAAAAAAATTATTAAGTTGATCTTGACTTCGTTGCAAAGTTACAGACTACATAATAATTGTTTTAAAATGTGGATACCATTTTGCAGTTTACAAAACAATTCCCCCTAATTATTTCATTTGATCCTCACAGCAACCTTATGAAGTAGGCATTATATGCACTTAAAGGTGAGGAAATTGAGAATGAGTTACTGAATTTCAAAGAATTTAGCAAATTCTACAGTTTGATCTTTTAACCGCGTTATTGAGATATAATTCACATACCATAAAATTAACCTATTTAAGGTGTACGATTCAAGGCATTTTGGTTTATTTATAGAGTTGTGCAACCATGATCAATTTTAGAACATTTTATCACCCCAGTAAGAAAACCCTATTCCCATTAACAGCCACTCCACCATTTACCCCTAAACATCCCAGTTTTATACAAAATCTGCATTCTGTCTCTACAAATGTCCTTATTCTGCACATATGATATAAATAGAACCATAATGTATGTTCTTTTGGATTTTTTTCATTTAGAATAATGTTTTCAAGGTCCATCCATATTGTGACATGTATCAATACTTCATCCCTTTTTATAGACAAATAATATTCCATTGTATGGATATGGATATTTTGTTTATCCTGTCATCAGTTCATGGACATTTGAGTGGTTGACACTCATGGACTATCATGGCTATTATGAATATATTAAAATCTAATGAATGCTGTAAATGCTGCTATGAACACTCATGTACATGCTTTTGTGTGGACACGTGTTCATTTGCAACTTGGTCTTGAACCAATTTTTTAAAAAATTTTTTAATTTAATTTAATTTTATTATGTTATGTTAATCAGCTTACATTACATCATTAGTTTTTGATGTAGTGTTCCATGATTCATTGTTTGTGTATAACAACCAGTGCTCCATTCAGTACATGCCCTCTTTAATAACCATCACCAGGCTAACCCATGCCCCCACCCCCCCTCCCCTCTAGAACTCTCAGTTTGTTTCTTAGAGTCCATAGTCTCTCATGGTTCATCTCCCCCTCCGATTTCCCCTCCTTCATTTTTCCCTTCCTGCTATCTTCTTTTTTTTTTTTAACATATAATGTATTATTTGTTTCAGAGGTACACATCTGTGATTCAACAGTCTTACACAATTCACAGCTCTCACCATAGCCCATACCCTCCCACCCCCCACCACTCCAGCAACCCTCAGTTTGTTTCCTGCAATTAAGAATTCCTCATATCAGTGAGATCATATGATACATGTCTTTCTCTGTTTGACTTATTTCACTCAGCATAATACCCTCCAGTTCCATCCATGTCGTTGCAAATGGCAAGATTTCCTTCCTTTTGATGGCTACATAATATTCCATTGTATATATATACCACCTCTTCTTTATCCATTCATCTGTTGATGGACATCTTGGCTCTTTCCATAGTTTGGCTATTGTGGACATTGCTGCTATAAATATTGGGGCACATGTACCCGTTTGGATCACTACATTTGTATCTTTGGGGTAAATACACAGTAGTGCAATTGCTGGGTCATATGGTAGCTCTATTTTCAACTTTTTGAGGAACCTCCATACTATTTTCCAGAGTGGCTGCACCAGCTTGCATTCCCACCAACAGTGTAGGAGGGTTCCCCTTTCTCCTCATCCCCTCAAAGATCCATCGTTTCCTGACTTGTTAATTTTAGCCATTCTGACTGGTGTGAGGTGGTATCTCATTGAGGTTTTGATTTGTATTTCCCTGATGCTGAGTGATATTGAGCACATTTTCATGTGTCTGTTGGCCATTTGGATGTCTTCTTTGGAAAAATGTCTCTTCATGTCTTCTGCCCATTTCTTGATTAGAACAGTTGTTCTTTGGGTGTTGAGTTTGATAAGTTCTTTATAGATTTTGGATACTAGCCCTTTATCCGATATGTCATTTGCAAATATCTTCTCCCCTTCTGTCGGTTGTCTTTTGGTTTTGTTGACTGTTTCCTTCACTGTGCAAAAGCTTTTTATCTTGATGAAATCCCAATAGTTCATTTTTGCCCTTGCTTCCCTTGCCTTTGGTGATGTTTCTAGGAAGAAGTTGCTGCGGCTGAGGTCGAAGAGGTGGCTGCCTGTGTTCTCCTTTAGGATTTTGATGGACTCCTGTCTCACATTGAGGTCTTTCAATCATTTTGAGTCTATTTTTGTGTGTGGTGTAAGGAAATGGTCCAGTTTCATTCTTCTGCATGTGGCTGTCCAATTTTTCCAACACCATTTGTTGAAGAGACTGTCTTTTTTCCATTGGATAGTCTTTCCTGCTTTGTCGAAGATTAGTTGACCATAGAGTTGAGGGTCCATTTCTGGGCTTATTCTAATCCACTGATCTATGTGTCTGTTTTTGTGCCAGTACCATACTGTCTTGATGATGACAGCTTTGTAATAGAGCTTGAAGTCCGGAATTGTGATGCCACCAGCTTTGCTTTTCTTTTTCAACATTCCTCTGGGTATTCAGGGTCTTTTCTGGTTCCATACAAATTTTAGGATTATTTGTTCTGTTTCTGTGAAAAAAGTTGATGGTATTTTGATAGGGTTGCATTAAATGTGTAGATTGCTCTAGGTAGCATTGACATCTTCACAATATTGGTCCTTCCAATCCATGAGCATGGAATGTTTTTCCATTTCTTTGTGTCTTCCTCAATTTCTTTTATGAGTATTTTATAGTTTTCTGAGTACAGATCCTTTGCCTCTTTGGTTAGATTTATTCCTAGGTATCTTATGGTTTTGGGTGCAATTGTAAATGGGATCAACTCCTTAATTTCTCTTTCTTCTGTCTTGTTGTTGGTGTATAGGAATGCCACTGATTTCTGTGCATTGATTTTATATCCTGCCACTTTACTGAATTCCTGTATGAGTTCTAGCAGTTTTGGGGTGGAGTCTTTTGGGTTTTCCACATAAAGTATCATATCATCTGCAAAGAGTGAGAGTTTGACTTCTTCTTTGCCAATTTGAATTCCTTTTATTTATTTTTGTTGTCTGATTGCTGAGGCTAGGACTTCTAGTACTATGTTGAATAGCAGTGGTGACAGTGGACATCCCTGCTGTGTTCCTGACTTTAGGGGAAAAACTGAGAGCGTTTCCCCATAAGAATGATATTCGCTGCAGGTTTTTCATAGATGGCTTTTATGATATTGAAGTATGTACCTTCTATCCCTCTTCTCTGAAGAGTTTTGATCAAGAAAGGATGCTGTACTTTGTCAAATGCTTTTTCTGCATATATTGAGAGGATCATATGGTTCTTGTTCTTTCTTTTATTAGTGTATTGTATCACATTGATTGATTTGCGGATGTTGAACCAACCTTGCAGCCCAGGAATAAATCCCACTTGGTCATGGTAAATAATCCTTTTAATGTACTGTTGGATCCTATTGGCTAGTATTTTGGTGAGAATTTTTGCATCCATGTTCATCAAGGATATTGGTCTGTAATTCTCCTTTTTGATGGGGTCTTTGTCTGGTTTGGGGATCAAGGTAATGGTGGACTCATAAAACGAGTTTGGAAGTTTTCCTTCCATTTCTATTTTTTGGAACAGTTTCAAAAGAATAGGTATTAATTCTTCTTTAAATGTTGGGTAGAATTCCCCTGGGAAGCCATCTGGCCCTGGGCTTTTGTTTGTTGGGAGATTTTTGATGACTGCTTCAATTTTCCTTAGTGGTTATAGGTCTGTTCGAGTTTTCTATTTCTTCCTGGTTCAGTTTTGGTAGTTGATACATCTCTAGGAATGCATCCATTTCTTCCAGATTATCTAATTTGCTGGCATATATTTGCTTCTAATATGTTCTTATCATTGTTTGTATTTCTTTGGTGTTGGTTGTGATCTCTCCTCTTTCATTCATGATTTGTTGATTTGGGTCATTTCTCTTTTCTTTTTGATAAGTCTGGCCAGAGGTTTATCAATCTTGTTAATAATTTCAAAGAACCAGCTCCAAGTTTTGTTGATCTGTTCTACTGTTCTTTTGGTTTCTATTTCATTGGTTTCTGCTCTGATCTTTATTATTTCTCTTCTCCTGCTGGGTTTAGGCTTTATTTGTTGTTCTTTCTCCAGCTCCTTTAGATGTAGGGTTAGGTTGTGTATTTGAGACCTTTCTTGTTTCTTGAGAAAGGCTTGTATTGTTATATACTTTCCTTTTAGGACTGCCTTTGCTGCATCCCAAAGATTTTGAACAGTTGTGTTTTCATTTTCATTGGTTTCCATGAATGTTTTTAATTCTTCTTTAATTTTCTGGTTGACCCATTCATTCTTTAGTAGGATGCTCTTTAGCCTCCATGTATTTGAGTTCTTTCTGACTTTCCTCTTGTGATTGAGTTCTAGTTTCAAAGCACTGTGGTCTGAAAATATGCAGAGAGAATGATCCCAATCTTTGGTACCAGTTGAGACCCGAATTGTGACCTAGGATGTGATCTATTCTGGAGAATGTTCCATGGGCACTAGACATGAATGTGTATTCTGTTGCTTTGGGATGGAATGTTCTGAATATGTCTGTGAAGTCCATTTGGTCCAGTGTGTCATTTAAAGTCTTTATTTCCTTGTTGATCTTTTGCTTAGATGATCTGTCCATTTCAGTGAGGGGGGTGTTAAAGTCCCCCACTATTATTGTATTGTTGTCAATATGTTTCTTTGCTTTTTTAATTAATTGGCTCATATAACTGGCTGCTCCCATGTTAGGGGCATAGATATTTACAATTGTTAGATCTCCTTTTTGGATAGACCCTTTAAGTATGATATAGTGTCCTTCCTCATCTCTTATTACAGTCTTTGGTTTAAAATCTAATTTGTCTGAGCTAAGGATTGACACCCCAGCTTTCTTTTGGTGTCCATTAGCATGGTAAACGGTTTTCCACCCCCTCACTTTCAATCTGGGGGTGTCTTTCTTTCTAAAATGAGTCTCTTGCAGACAGCATATCGATGGATCTTGTTTTTTTTAATCCAATCTGATAGCCTGTGTCTTTTGATTGGGGCATTTAGCCCATTTACATTAGGGTAACTATTGAAAGATATGAACTTAGTGCCATTGTTTTGCTTGTAAGGTGACTGTTACTGTATATTGTCTGTGTTCCTTTCTGGTCTATGTTACTTTTAGGCTCTCTCTTTGCTTAGAGGACCCCTTTCAATATTTCTTGTAGGGCTGGTTTTGTGTTTGCAGATTCCTTTAGTTTTTGTTTGTGCTGGAAGCTTTTTATCTCTCCTTCTATTTTCAAGGACAGCCTAGCTGGATATAGTCTTCTCGGCTGCATATTTTTCTCATTTAGTGCTCTGAATATATCATGCCAGTCCTTTCTGGCCTGCCAGCTGTCTGTGGATAAATCTGTTGCCAATCTAATATTTCTATTATTGTAGGTTACAGATCTGTTCTCCTGAGCTGCTTTCACGATTTTCTCTTTGTCTCTGAGACTCGTAAGTTTTACTATTAGATGTCGGGGTGTTGACCTATTTTTATTGATTTTGAGGGAGGTTCTCTGTGCCTCCTGAGTTTGATGCCTGTTTCCTTCCCCAAATTAGGGAAGTTCTCTGCTATAATTTGCTCCAATACACCTTCTGCCCTTCTCTCTCTTTTTTCTTCTGCTGGGATCCCAATTATTCTAATATTGTTTCATCTTATGGTATCACTTATCTCTCAAGTTCTGCCCTCATGATCCAGTAGTTGTTTATGTCTCTTTTTCTCCACTTCTTTATTTTCCATCATTTGTTCTTCTATATCACTAATTCTCTCTTCTGCCTCATTTATCCTAGCAGTTAGAGCCTCCATTTTTTATTGCACCGCATTAATAACCTTTTTGAGTTCGACTTGTTTAGATTTCAGTTCTTTTATTTCTCCAGAAAGGGTTTCTCTAATATCTTCCATGCTTTTTTCAAGCCCAGCTAGTATCTTTAAAATCGTCATTCTGAACTCTAGTTCTGACATCTTACTAATGTCCGTATTGATTAGGTCGCTGACAGTCAGTACTGCCTCTTGTTCTTTTTTTTGAGGTGATTTTTTTCTGTCTTGTCATTTTGTCCAGAGGAGAATACATGAATGAGAGAACAAAATGCTAATAGGGTAACAATGACCCCAGAAAAATATACACTAAACAAATCAGAAGAGACCTGAGTCCGGGGGAAAAGAAAGGGAAAGAAAGAAAAAAGAAAAAGAAAAAGATAAAGATAAAAAAACCCCAAAAAACAGAATGTGATCAAATATGATCAGGCTGGTGCATAGATCAGTGCCACACACTAGATTTTGGGCGTATTTTGGTCTGTTATGAGAAAGTGCCTCCCAAAAGTTTAAAGAAAGAAAAACTTATATATGTACAAAAATAAGGGTAAATATGATGAAGGAATGGAATATGACTGTAAAGCTGAAAATTATAAAATATTTTATAAAAGGAATTGATAAGATAAGAAGTTGGTTGAAAAAAGAAAGAAGGGGATTTAAAAAAAAAAGGAGAGAATGTGATTAGGCAGGAGACTAGAACAAAGCCATGCACTAGAGATTTAGGGTATATTTTGGTCTGTTAGAAGAAACTGTATCCCAAAATTTTAAAGAGAGAACAATTTATATATATATACACCAAAAATAAGGTTAACTACTATGAAGGGATAGAATATGACTCTAAAAATGAAAAATAAAAAAGATTTTTTTAAAAAAGAGATTGATAAGATGTTGGTTGAAAAAGGGAAAAAGAAAAATTCAAAAAAAAGAAAAAGAAAAAATGAAATTAAAAAAAATTAACTTTGAAAGACTAAAAAATCAGAGGGAAAAAAGCCATGAATTCTATGTGTTGTATTCCCCTAGTGCTGGAGTTCTGCCATTCTCATTGATCGGTAAACTTGGTCTTGGCTGGCTGTTCTTGCTGATCTTCTGGGGCAGTGGCCTGTTGCAGTGGTTCCCAAATGTCTTTGCCAGAGGTGGAATTGCCCCGCCCTTGCCGGGTCTGGGCTAAGTCGTCTGCTCGGGTTTGCTCTCGGGAGCTTTTGTTCCCTGCAAGCTTTCCATACAGCTTTGGAGGACGATAGTGGAAATGGTGGCCTCCCAATCTCTGCCCCAGAGGTGCTGAGAACTCGGGGCCCCACTCCTCAGTGAGCCCCCAGAGAAAAGCAGTCAATCACTCCCGTCTCCCCGGTCTCTGGCTGCAGTCAGTGTTCACCGGCCTGTGACTGAGCATTTCTATCTCTGGCACCTGGCCCTGTGTGGAGTCTCCAAACCCAGCAGATCCTTGCGGTGCGCTCCCATACCACTCCTCCAGGGGAGGAAGGGGAGTCTCCCCGGATATGCTGCTTGTTGGATCCCAACTGTGCTGCAGATTACCGTTTATGGCAACCCCAAGCTGCGAGCCCACTCCTCGGCTCTGTCTCTGCTGCCGGCTTCCCTGCTCCAATACCTGGGAGCTCTGCCACACTCAGGCACCCCTGGTCTTTCTGTGACCCCGAGGGCCCTGTGACCACACTGTCCCAGTGAGGGTTGCACTCCCCGCTTAGCCACTGGAGCACTGTCCCTCAGCGAAGCCGACTTCTAAAAGTTCTGATTTTGTGCTCCGCTGCTCTATCACTTCCTGGTAGCGGCTGACGGGGGCCCCCTGCCTGCCATCTATCTTCCTGAATATCGCCTCGGATTCACTTCTGTGCACGTCCTACCTTCCAGAAAGTGGTCGCTTTTCTGTTCAGAGAGTTGCCACTATTCTTTTCTTCAATCTCCTGTTGAGTTCGTAGGTGTTCAGAATGGTTTCATCCCTATCTAGCTGAATTCCTGGGAGCAGATGATATTTAGGTCGCCTAATCCTCTGCCATCTTTCTCCTCCCCCTTGAACCTATTTTTTATCAGAGGCAAAATTCTAAGATGGTCCTCAAGATTCCTACCCCATACATTATATGCCCTATATAATCACTTCCCCTTGAGTTTCGCAGAATTTGTGAATATAACGTGATATCACTCTCTTGATTTAGAAAGGTTATATGGCAAAGGTGAAGGAAATTGCAAATGTATTAAGGTCTTTAATCAATTGACTTTAAATTAATCAAAAGGGAGATTATTCTAAGTAGGCCTCACATAACCAAGCAAGCCCTTTATAAGAGGATCCAGACGTTTCCTAAAAGAAAGATTCAAGGTAAAATGATGACCAAGGGTACAAGCCCTGCAAGAAATATTAAAGGGGAGGGGCGCCTGGGTGGCTCAGTTGGTTGGGTGACTGCCTTCGGCTCAGGTCATGATCCTGGAGTCCTGGGATCGAGTCCCACATTGGGCTCCCTGCTCAGCAGGGAGTCTGCTTCTCCCTCTGACCCTCCCCCTCTCATGCTCTCTCTCTCTCTCTCTCATTCTCGCTCTCTCAAATAAATAAATAAAATCTTAAAAAAAAAAGAAATATTAAAGAGGACTATTTGAATGGAAAGGAAAGACCAAAATTGACAAAGACTAGAAAGGAACAGAGAAAATCTCCAGAAACAATGACAAAACAAGTAATAAATGGCACTAAATTCATATATAACAATGGTTACTCTGAATGCAAATGGACTAAATGCTTTAATCAAAAGACATAAAGGTGTCAGAATGGATAAAAACAAGATCCATCTATATGCTGCCTACAAGAGACTCATTTTAGACCTAATGACACTTGCAGATTGAAAGTGAGGGGCTGGAGGAATGTTTACCATGCATATGGAAGTCAAAAGAAAGCCAGAGTAGCAATACTTCTATCACACAAACTAGATTTTAATCCAAAGACTGTATCAAGAGATGAAGAAGGGCACTATATCATAAAAAGGGGTCCATCCAACAAGAAGATCTAATAATTGTCAATGTTTATGCACCCCAAAGGGGAGCACCCTTAGTAACACTTAATAACAAACATGAACACATAATAACAAACATATTATTGATAATAATACAGTAATAGTAGGGGATTTTAACACCCCACTTACAGCTATGAACTGACCATCTAAGCAGAAAATTAACAAGGAAACAATGGCTTTGAATGACATACTGGATCAGATGGACTTAACAGAAATATGCAAAACATTTCATCCTAAAGGAGCAGAATACACATTTTTTTCAAGTGCACATGGGGCATTCTCCAGGACAGGGCCACACTAGGTCACAAACCAGGCCTCAACAAGTACAAAAAGATTGAGATTATACCATGCATCTTTTCCAACTATAGTGGCATGAAACTTGAAGTCGAGCACAAGAAAAAATCTGGACAGACCACAAATACATGGAGGTTAAACAACATACTACCACACAATGAATGGGTTAACCCAGAAATCAAAGAGGAAATAAAAAAATACATGGGGACAAATGAAAACACGATGACCCAAAACTTTTGGGATAGAGCAAAAGCAGTCCCAAGAGAGAAGTATATAGCAAAACAGGCCTACCTCAAGAAGCAAGAAAATTCTAAAAAAATCTAACCTTACTCTAAAAGGAGTTAGAAAAATAACAAAAAATGAAGTCTAAAGCCAGCAAAAGAAGGGAGATGATAAAGATTAGAGCAAAAATAAATGATACAGAAACCAAAATAAATAAATAAACAAAAAACCAATAGAACAGATCAATGACCAGGTGGTAGTTCTTTGAGAACATTAATAAAATTGATAAACCTCTAGCCAGACTTATCAAAAAGAAAAATGACCCAAATAAATAAAATCAGAAATGAAGGAGATCACAACCAACACCACAGAAATGTAAAGTATAAGAGAATATTATCGAAAATTATATGCCAACAAACTGGGCAACCTGGAAGAAATGGATAAATTCCTAGAAACATATAAACTACTAAAACTAAAACAGAAAGAAATAGAAAACTTGAACAGACTCATAATCAACAAAGAAATTGAATCAGTAATCAAAAAATCTCCAACAAAAGTCCATGTTCAGATGACTTCAAAGGGAAATTCTACCAAACATTTACAGAAGAGTTAAAACCTATTCTTAAACTACTCCAAAAAATGGAAAAAGAAGGGAAACTTCCAAATTCATTCTATTAGGCCCACATTACCCTGATTCCAAAACCAGACAATGACTCCACTAAAAAAGAGAACTACAGGCCAATATCCCTGATGAACATGGATGCAAAAATTCTCAATAAAATACTAGCGAATCAAATTCAACAATACATTAAAAGAATCATTCACTACGATCAAGTGGGATTTTTTCCTGGGCTGCAGGGTTGGTTAAATATTCACAAATCAATCACCATGATACACCACATTAATAAAAAAAAGGAAAAGAACCACATTATCCTTCCAATAGATGCAGAAAAACATTTGACAAAGTACAACATCCTTTCATGATAAAAAACCCTCTACAAAGTAGGATTGTGGGAACATACCTCAACATCATGAAGGCCATATACAAAAGACCCACAGCTAATATCATCCTCAATGGGGAGCAACCGAGAGCTTCTCCTCCATGGTCAGGAACAAGACAGGGATGTCGACTCTCACCACTTTTATTTAACATAGTGCTGGAAATCCTAGCCTTAGCAATTGGACAACAAAATGAAATAAAAACACCCAAATCCACAAGGAAGACGTCAAGCTCTCACTATTTGCATATGACATCATACCTTATGTAGAAAACCCAAAAGACTCCACCAAAAAATTACTAGAACTGATACATGAATTCAGTAGTCACAGAATACAAAATCAATGTAGAGAAATCTATTGCATTTCTCTACACCAATATTGAGGCAACATAAAGAGAAATCAAGGAATCAATCCCATTTATAATTGCAGCAAAACCCATAAGATACCTAGGAATAAACCTAACCAAAGAGATAAAAGATTTGTATTCCAAAAACTAGAAAACACTGATAAAATAAATTGAAGATGACACAAAGAAAGGGAAAAACAATTCAAGTGCATGGATTGTAAGAAAAAATACTGTTAAAATGTCTATACTACCCAAAGCCATCTACACATTCAATACATTCCCTATCAAAGTACCACCAGCATTTTTCACAGAGCTAGAACAAACAATACTAAAATTTGTATGGAACCACAAAAGACCCCAAATAGCCAAAACAATCTTGAAAAAGAAAAGGAGAGCTAGAGGCATCACAATTCCGGACTTCAAGCTATATTACAGAGCTGTAGTCATCAAGACAGTATGGTACTGGCACAAAAACAGACACATAGATAAATAGAACAGAATAGAAAACCCAGAAATGGACCCTCAACTCTATGGTCAAATAATCTTTGCCAAGCCAGAAACAATATCCAATGGTTAAAGACAGTTTCTTCAACTAATGGTGTTGGGAAAACTGGAGAGCAACATGCAAAAGAATGAAACTGGATCATTTTATTATACCATACACAAAAATAAATTCAAAATGGATGAAAGACCTAAATGTGAGACAGGAAACCATCAGAATCCTAGAGGACAACACAGGCAGTAGCCTCTTTGACATTGGCTGTAGCAACTTCTAGGTAGTTATGTCTCCCAAGGCAAGGAAAACAAAAGCAAAAATAAACTATTGGAACTTTATAAAAAATAAATACTTTTCTGCACAGAGAAGGAAACAATCAACAAAACTAAACGGCAACACTAGGAATGGGGAAAGATATTTGCAAATTATATATCTGATAAAAGGTTAGTATCCAAAATATATAATGAAACTATAAAACTCAACACCCAAAAACAAATAATCCAGTTACAAAATGGTCAGAAGACATGAATAGACATTTTTCCAAAGAAGACATCCAGATGGCTAACAGACACATGAGAAGATGCTCAACATGACTCATCATCTGGGAAATACAAATCAAAACCACAATGAGATATTACCTCACAACAGTTAGAATGGTTAAATTTAACAACATAGGGAACAACAGGTGTTGGCAAGGATGTGGAGAGTGGGAACACTTTTATACTGTTGGTGGGAATGCAAACTGGTGCAGCCACTGTGGAGAACATTATGAAGTTTCCTCAAAAAGTTATATATATAACTACCCTATGATCCAGCAATTGCATTCCTAGGTGTTCACAAAAAGGATACAAAAATACTGATGTGAAGAGATATGTGCACCCTGATGTTTATAGTAGCATTATCAACTATAGCCCAAATATGGAAATGAGCCCCAATATCCATTGATTGATGAATGGATTAAGAAGAAGTAGTTTATATACACAATGGAATATTACTGAGCCATCAAAAGAATGAAATCTTGCCACTTGAAACAACATGGATGGAGCTAGAGAGTATAATGCTAAGTGAAATCCATCAGTCAGAGTAAGACAAATACCATATAATTTCACTCATGTGTGCAATTTAAGAAATAAAACAAATGAACATAGGGAAAAAGAGAGAGGCAAAGCACAAAGCAGACTTAAGTATAGAGAAAAATCTGATGTTGCTGGGAGGGGCATGAGCATGGGGATGGGTTCAGTAGATGATGGGTATGGAAGAGGGCAATTGTGATGAGCACTGGGTATTGTATGTAAGTGATGAATCACTAAATTCTACACCTGATACTGGTATTACACTGTATGTTAACTAACTAGAATTTAAATAAAAATTTGGGGAAAAATAACTAATCCCTTAATGAGTTAAAAAATTTAAATAGGTAACTATAATTAAAACACTCTATGGTATACTTAAAACACTCTATGGTATAGTAATAAGGAGCATGGGCTTTTGAGTGAGACCCTCTGGATTTGGATATAAGTTCTACCACTTCCAAGCTATGTATCCTTGGGCAACCCCTAAGCTTCCTTTTCTTCATTTGAAAAGTGTTATATTAGAACCTGCTCTGTATGGGCTTTTGAGAATACAAAATTAGATGATATGAGTTAAAGCACCCAGTTCAGTGCTTAGAAAAAAATAAATGTTCAATAAATGTTCCCCCCCAAAAAGGGGGAAAAGTGATAAACATAACTTTATTAAGTCAACTATTTATTTTATACTGTATTCTTTTGAAATCGTAATAGTGATAAATGTGGATATGTGTGAGTGTGTGTATACATACATATAAAGAAACTATAAAACTGTAAAACATTATTGATAATTTTTTATTTGAATGCAAATGCTGGAGCATCTTTTCATGTGTCTGTTAGCCATCTGGATGTCTTCTTTGGAAAAATGAGTATCCATGTCTCTTGCCCATTTTGTAACTGAGTTATTTGTTTTTTGGGTGTTGAGTTTTATATTTTCAATTATACTGTTGGTGGGAATGCAAACTGGTGCAGCCACTGTGAAGAACATTATGGAGGTTCCTCAAAAAGTTAAATATAGCACTATCCTATGATACAGCAATTTTTGTTTGAAAAAAATCATTATATATACTCCAAATACATAGACAAGTTGGATAAAAATTACAGCAACAACAACAAATTACAACACCCTTCCCGCACAGTTTTGAAATTGCATAGTTGAGTTTGAAGTCAAACAAAGAAACTCTCTAGGGGTCCTAAACAAAGAGGAAACTCAAAGCCAGAACAATAAACAGTGTTGAAGCCACATGACCCATAGAGGAATCAGATATAGATGTAAGACAAAATCTGGGGTATTTTTTTCTTTTTTTAAAAAAAGATTTTATTTATTTATTTGAGAGAGAGAAAGAGGGAGCAAGAGAGTGAGCAAGAGGGGCGGCAGAGGAGTAGGGAGAGGGACAAGAAGACTCTGTGCTGAGCATGGAGCCCAACACAGGTCTTGATCTCACAACCCTGAGATCATGACCTGAGCCGAAATCAAGAGTTGGAGGCTTGACTGGCTGTGCCATCCAGGTGCCCCTTTTTCTTTTCTTTTCTATATATATATATATAAAGATTTTTATTTATTTATTTGACAGAGATAGAGAGAGAGCACAAGTAGGCAGAGGGGCAGGCAGAGGGAGAGGCAGAAGCAGGTTCTCCGCTCAGCAGGGAGCCCAATGCGGGACTCGATCCCAGGACCCTGGGATCATGACCTGAGCTGAAGGCAGCCGCTTAACCAACTGAGCCACCCAGGCGCCCTAAGATCTAAAGCAAATACAATAAAATGTTAAGATATGACTAAGCTGGGTTGCAGGTACATGGGTGTCCATTATCTTTTCCTTCATAATTTTTAGTTATGATGAAATATTTCTTAATGTTAAAAATGCACAAAAAATGAAGTTAATTTCAGGAAGTTATATGTGCTCTAAAAGTACTTCTCAAATTTTAATGTGCATATGAATAACCTAGGGAGTTCTTATTAAAATGCAGATACTGAATCATTAGGTCTGGAGTGGGGCCTGAGATTCTGCATTTCTAATTAGCTCCCAAGTGATGTCAATGCTGGTGGTCCACGGACCACTCTTTGAGTAGCAAGATTTTAATGGAAATTAAACAAGGCAATGTGATAGCAGCAGGGACAGGAAATAGTTTCTTTAAAGAAGGTACTCTTGAAAAGCTTCTCTAAAAAATGATATTTGAGTCATTAAAAAGTCTCAAAGAAGGGAGGATGTTCCAAGTAGAGGAAAAAGCAAGTGCAAAAGCACTCAGGTGGGAATAACTTCTGGCATTTTCGAGAAACAGAAGAGGCCACTGTAGCCTTCTTAAAGGACTTAAGTGTTTCTTCCACATTTCAGGTGTAATTAAGTGAAAATATCACAGTATTTGGAGTCATAAAACCTAGGTTTGGTTTTCATCCCATTAGCTCTGGGACCTCTGTCAAGCCACATAAATATGTGGTTTCCTCATAAATATGTGAATATATTTTTAAAGATTTTATTTATTTATTTGACAGAGAGAGAGAGAGAGAGAGAGAGAGAAGGAGCACAAGCAGGGGAGTGGGAGAGGGAGAAGCAGACTCCCCGCTGAGCAGGGAGCCTGATGCAGGGCTTGATCCCAGGATCCTGGGATCACGACCTGAGCTGAAGGCCAATGCCTAACCAACCGAGCCACCCAGGTGCCCCTAAATATGTGAATATTAATGAATAATGCCTATTCTCCAGTGTTGATGTGGGTATTAAATAAGATATTAAAAAGCACTTTGTAAATTGCAAAATACTATACACATGTAAGTATAATTATTGCATAATTAAAGTGCTGTCATGTGATCTGAGTCTCCAACAGCTATTTATAGTGCTTTTATTGTGTGCTCCTATGTCTCTTTAATTATTTTAGACACTTATGCGTCAAGTTGCTGTAGGCCAACTTGGCCTGTCTGTTGCTGCAGTTCTAACAGCGCACAACTTTCACTATGCTTCATGTTCTATTTCTGGGTACACTGAAAATTTTCTTTGACTCATTTGGCTCATGTTTGACCCACTTTAGCTCCTTACAGAGTAACTACTTGGATATTCCAATGCTAGTCATATTTCTTAATCAGAAGAGTTGACTTTCAGTGAATACTACTTCAGTAAAAATATGTTGACTCCATTCAAAGACCTCATAACTGTTGATCCATGCCAATAAAGCCTTTAGATAATTCTAATGAAACTTCTCAAGAATCCTGAGAAATCATCTATAGGGTTAGGTGTTTCAGAATTCTGAGGTCTTAGCTCATTTAAAATCTTATGATTCTATATGGCCCCTAGAGACTTTCAATCAAACCTTGTCTTTGAGCATAGACAACATCTTTAGTGTAAAGAACAGCGTAATAGCAGCCATAATACCTCTGTTCTAATTCTGACTCTAATACCACATGGCCCTGGTCTTCTTTATCTACTAGGAATGAGGAATACCCCCAAAAAACTATTGTTAAGAATGAGCAAAATAATGTGTATGAGTGTTTCTGCAAGTATAAAAATTCAAAATATTATTTTGCCACCTTCTATCTAACAATCTCTCACAGGATATAATGGTACATAGATTACTATATATATATATTTAGATTTTATTTATTTATTTGCTAGAGAGAGCATAGGTGAGAGAGAGTGAGCGAGAGTACAAGCAGGGGGAGCTGCAGGCAGAGGGAGAAGCAGGCTCCCTGCTGAGCAAAGAGCCCGATGCGGGACTCGATCCCAGGACCCTGGGATCATGACTTGAGCTGAAGGCAGCCGCTTAACTGACTGAGCCACCCAGGTGTCCCTAGATTACTATATTTTTAAAAAAAATTAGCACATTATTGGACAATGCTTTACCTGGGTAGAAAGATTCAGTGGCAACATAATTATTTGCCTGTCTTGTGTAAAAAGTTTGAGAACGCAGCAGTGAATATAAAATTGCAACTGCATCACTGCCTACAGGATTTTAGGCAACGCTGACACTTGGAGATGCAGTTTTCCAGACAACTGTAAATATATTTAAATATTTTGTTTGATGATAGTGGTGAGTGATGTAAGAAAAGACCTTAGGGTTCAAAGCCAACGACCAAGAAAGAATTCTAGAAATGTCTTTGGTGCAAGAAGAGTGGTTTTATGAAAGCACAGGGACAGGACCCATGGGCAGAAAGAGCTGCAATGGGTCATGAGGAGTGGCCCATTATATACTTTCAAGTTGGGAGGGGGTTAGGGATAGCATAAGTCTCTAAGGAATTTTGAAAACAAGGTTTCCAGGATCCTGAGGGGGCTAGCTATTGTTGGGAAAGGTCATTTATTATTGTTGAGTAAAAACTCAGTCATGAGACTCTTCAGATGTGTATCTGTGGGTAATATGCTTGGAGGGTGATGGCCAACATGTACCTGGGGTGATGGGGGTAGAGATAAAGGAAGTTTCCAAAGGAATTTTTATATGTTAAAGTAGACTTACAGGATCCTGGGGGTGGGGAGCTAAGATGCCTTTTGCCCTTAGCAAAATATTAACACGGAGGCAGCTGAGTTCCTAGAGGAATGTCACTCTGCCTGTTTCAAGGATTTGTCAATGGGTTGTAGATAGTAAGGAAATTTAATAATTTTTCTTCTGCCTTTGTTTCCCGCATCAGTGAGAAAAGAATATAAACCTGTCTTTAAACATGGGCTTCTCTACATACATTTGCAGAAACCAAATGGAAGAGCTAGAAAGCGAAGCAAATTAGCAAAGATGTGTGTGTCTTTGTGTGTGTGTGTAAAACTGTCCCAAGAGCAACAGACCAAAGGAAAACTGCCCCAAGGTTTGCGCAAAAGTGAACAATCAGCCTGACACTCAACCATCAGCTTTCAGGGGTTTCAACCCAGTGTATCTCATGGTTCATGAAGTCTCCTCCCTGGGGAAGTTAGTATCGTAGTTTAATCTACCCTAAGAGTTAGTGCTACGGAGAGTGAAGATAAGAACATGCAGAGGGAAAATGGTGTGAAGCGTCGCACTGAGTTGGAGGCTGTAAGAGAAAAGTGGAATGCTTGGACAAGATAGGGTTGGCAGATCTAGCAAAATGCTGTATTTGAGACATAATTATACTAAAAAAATGACTGGTTTATCTCAATTTAACTGCGCAGCCTGTATTTTATGTGTAAAATCTAGGAAAACAGAGAAAGACAACGTTATTCTGATATTACCCGCTGTGTATTTTACCCTGGAAGATAAAAACGGTTGAGCCCAAGCGTCTGACTGGACTCTTCACTGAGAAGCTATTTCCGGTCTGGGGCCCTGAGAAAACGAGGGGGAGGGGAGCGAAGATTAAGGTAGCGGGGTTGGGTCCGCCAGAGTCCCAGAATCCTTTGCTCTCGGTTCCTCTTTCCTCGCTCAAGATGGCGCTGCTCGCGATACCTTCTTCACGCTGGGCAGTCGCAGCGGCCGCTTTCGAAAAGCGCCGGCATGTCGTGTTTCTGATCCGGTCTCTAGTCTCTGTCCGTGGCGCAGGTTCTCAATGGAGATCACGTCAGCGCGGCGCTTCAGGAACCGCTCGAATTTCCCAGGTGAGATGCCATTCACGTGGTAGAGTAGGGTGAAGGACAAAGGGACCTATAGGGAAAAGTTTGCCCTCGTGTCCTTGGGTCAGAGAGAACGCCAAGAAGAAAGGTTGTCAGGGCTAACTCGAAACATCAGTAAGTGAAGGAAATTGGGGTTAGTAATTTGAGGAAGGGGTGAAGAAAACCTTCGTGGTATAGCACAGGGGAATGGGACGGAAGGTTTCGGGCAGAGGGCACCTAAGCGCTAGGGACTCTCTTAGGATTTACATGTTTTTTTTCTTCTGAGTTTAAGAGATGGGGTAGACAGGATTCCCAGATTGCTTATCCTTCTAAATGCAAGGAAAACTGGGCTACTTTCCAAAGTTAGTAATGGAATTTGGAACCAGTATGTCCATGGTTCAGATTTTACTCATTTGGAAGTAGCAATGAGGGGGGCACTGTAAGATGACGGCAAACCTACCTGTAAACAAGAGGCAAGTTGAGTTGGCACCAGTTAACTCTCTGCTGACAGTGCTTCTTGATAGGCCAAAACCTTAACTGTCTTTCTTTCCAAAACATTGACCGCCCTAAATTCATATGTAAACACGATTGTCCTTTGATCTGAAAATAGTGTTCTGTGCATACAGGTCGCTTTGGAAACCATAAAGCTAGTTTTCTTCAATTAATGAATGTAGTTTTTGTTATAGTGCCTCTTAATATTTGTGTCCATTGTTATCCCTCACTCAGCGGTTTAAAAAAAATTATTTGTACTTGTACTTTAGTATATCTTTTATTTCCTATATATTGACAAAAAGTTTAATTCCCACCACTTCTTCATCAGTATCACTGAAGTATTGTCAGTTTTGTATGAGAAGCACCCTCATAAATTTTGATTCTGCGTGAACAGATATTTAATATCTATTATGTACTTAGGGCTATGCTTGATAATGGGGGTACCAAGAGAAACATACATTAATGCCTTCAAGATTGATCAATTTAGTTAAGGAGATTGAATCTATCCATTACAAGAATAACTAAAAGACAATGTAGGTTAAATATCAAATGAATAGTATAAACAATAAAGACAGTAAGCATCTAGAGGAAATGGTGATAATTAAGGACCAGATTACAGAGAGGAGCTCTTGCTGGTGATAGAACTGGGGAGAACATTTTAAGCAGGGAGAATATGGAATGACACTAGGCATGGGGAGTGCTGGAGAAATTATATCCATTTGTTCATCCAATAATTACTGAACACCTTTACAGCAGTGAACAGAATAAAATATAGGCCTATCCTTAAAGAGTTTAAGATCTAGTAAGGGAAAAAGGTAAGTAAACAGGCAGATATAATACAGTAGTGCAGTGATGGGGAGGGTACAAAGTACACATATACAGAGTATACGTGAAGGGCATCAAGTCTAATTTTGAGGTGGGAAAAATGCCTTGAGTCACTGATATCTAAGCTAAGCCAAGACCTTAAAAATGAAGAGAAATTAGCTAAAGAGGGAATAGTGTGTGCAGAGGCCCGCAGGTAAGAGAGAACATGGACCTTTTGTAGAACTACATATAATTTTAGGTTACTGAAGAGTTTAAGATAGAAGTGGCAGATTAGGCTAGGGGAACAAATCCAGACCATTTTATTAAGGTTTTAAAAACACTTTATAGTTGAAAGTTGTAACACATCATTTCTTGGGAACCATTCTTGTTCTGTGGTCCTCTAAAAAGTCTGATGAAGTTAAGATAAAATTTGTAGGACTTTGTCAGGCTGGGAGGTTGAGGGGGATGGAGAAGTCATTGGGAGTTTCAGAGGAAGTGATGGAAATAAAAAATTAGCTTTCTCTGTTTTCATGAACACTGTCGCCACAACTTTCTTCCTCCACTGTCTTCTCTATATCCTACCATTCCTTTTGGTTACCATTTCCAAAGTGTGAAAAACAAGGGAAAGATGTTACTTTTGTTTTCTACTTCTTAAAGGCATGCAACTCTTGCCATAATTTAAAAAAATGTAGATTTAACGGGGAGATGAAGGAATGGTTATAAGGCTTTTAGTAGAATCTGATATAACCTGAGGCACCTTCACATAGTGACTTGTGATGAAGATTACAAAATAGGTGCTCCTGGGTGGTGCAGTCAGTTGAGCGTCTGACTCTTGGTTTCAGCTCAGGTCATGATCTCAGGGTTGGGAGATTGAGCCCTCCATTGGGCTGTGTGTGGAGTCTGCTTGGGTTTCTCTCTCCCTCTCCCTCTGCCCTTCCCCTCTCCAATAAATAAATCTTTAAAGAAAGATTACAAAATAAATATTAATACATATTTTTTAAGACAGTCATTATTATATAGCATAATATTTTAGAGCTGAAAAGAACCTTAGTGCAGTGTTATGAAATCATGTTAATAGGTTGGATCAGCACTTTTTTTATATGAAATTCAGTAGAATAAGAAAAAAAATATCAGTACTTTATACATATTAAGGGAAGTAATGCCTTATGTACTATTCTTTTTATGTGTATATATATATATACACACCCCCACATGTATGTGATTACTGGGATGCATTGTAAAATGTGTTTTTCACACAGGATTATACCCTAGAACTATGCTGTGCAATATGGTAGTCACTAGCTTCATGTGGCTGTTTAAATTTAAATTAAATTAAAAATGTAATTCCATTAGCTGCATTTCAAGGGCTAAAAAGCACATAGGTATGGAACATTTCCATCGTTGCAAAAAGTTCTGTTCAAACGGTGCTACTTTAGAGAAGATCATATCCAGCCTTCTAATTTTACAGATGAGGTAACTATATCCTAGTATAGATAAATGACAGCCTTTAAGGCCACTCATTCATTTATTGCCTTCTGTGTGTCAGGTATTGATATGAAGGTAAATAAGATTCTGGCAGACCTTAAGCATACAATAAATGTTGAATTGTAAAGATATTTCCTTTTTTAAAGATTTTATTTATTTGAGAGAGAGAGGAGAGAGTGAGAGAGAGCACGAGAGGGAGGAGGGTCAGAGGGAGAAGCAGACTCCCGCTGAGCCAGGAGCCCATCACCGGGCTGGATCCTGGGACTCCCGGATCATAACCTGGGCTGAAGGCAGACGCTTAACAGACTGAGCCACCCAAGTGCCCTCTAAAGATACTTGTACTAGAGCACTGTTAATAGAGGGAAACACCTTAAACATTAAAGTTTTTTATTAAAATTGTTAGTATGGTAAGATTTAAATTGTAATGATTTATTATACAGTTGTCTCTCTACTACATTAGTTAATATTAAAAAGACAAATTTTGAGTGATAAAATTTTTTTCATCAATAATTATATGGTAGAAACTGAGGTATCATACAGTTAGTCCACAGCACTTTTTATCTAAGTTTAAAAAGTTCTTAATTCTTGATCCGGACACTGATCATATACTTTTCTTCATTTGCTTTTTAAAAACATCTTTTTTGAGATTAATTCACATACTATATAATTCACCCATTTAAAGTGTGCAATTCAGTGGATTTTAGTATATTTAATGATCTGTACCACTGTTACCGTAGCCAATTTTACATTTTTATTACCTCAAAAACAAACTTGCTATCCTTTTGGCTATCACCCCCCATCTCCCTCCCTCACCAGCCCTAAGAAACCACCAATCGATGTTCAGTTTCTATAATTTGTCCATTTTGGACTTTTCACATAGATGGAATCATATAATACGTAGTTTTTTGAGACTGGCTTCTTTCAATTAGTATTATGTTTTCAAGGCACATCCATGTCATGGCATGTATTAAGTATTTCACTTGTTTTTATGGCTAAATAATACTCAGTGTGGATATGCAATATTGTCTTTATGCATTTGTCAGTTGGTGGGCATTCAGGTTTTTTTCCCCATCTTTTGGCTGTTAGGAATAATGCTGCTGTCAACATTCATGTACAAGTTTTATAAGTACATAAGTTTTCATTTCTCTTGGGTATATATCTAGGAGTAGAATTGCTGGGCCATATGGTAACTGTGTTTAATTCTATAAGGAACTGCAAGACTGGTTTTCAAAGGACTACACCATTTTACATTACCATCAGAAGTACAGGAGGATTCCAATTTCTCCACATCCTCACCAATAGTTATTCTTATCTTACTTTTTTAGTTTAGCTATCCTAGTGTGACGTGTTCTCTCATTTTGGTTTTGATTTGTATTTCCCTGATGTCAAAAGACACTGGACATCTATCCATGTGCTTATTGGCCATTTAAGTATCTTTTTTTGAGGAAAGTCTAGTCAGGTCTTTTGCCCATTTTTTAATTGGGTTACCGGTCTTTTTATTGTTGTCAGAGTTCTTTATAAATTACAGATTCAAGTCCTTTATCTGATACATGATTTGCAAATATTTTCTCCCATTCTGTGGGTTATCTTTTGACTTTCTTGATAATGGCCTTTGAAGCACAAAAGCTTTTCATTTTGATAAAGTCAAATTTACCTATTTTTTCTTTTGTTGGTCATATTTTTTTGTGTTATAGCTATGAATCCATTGTCAAATCTGAGGTCATGAAGATTTACCTGTTTTCTTCTAAGAATTTTATAATGTAATCCTAGTGAGATATAGAAACATTACTCTTGTATAGTCTAGTTCCGTTTCCCCACTTTGTTGTTTTATTTTCATAAATATTACATTTATAAATGTTACAATCCTAACAATACATTGTCATAATTATTACTTTATATAATTTATGACTTTAAAAGATGCTGAGAGAAGACAGGAAGTAAATATTTATTTTGTTATACTAGCCTTTGTATTTATCATTTCTAGTTCTCTTCATTTCTTCTCTTGTGTTTGATTTACCATCTGGAGTCATTTCCTTATCCCACTATAGCTGTGCTCCCACCCATCTCTTATGTGATATTATTGGCAAATATATTGCATCTCTATATGTCATAGGCTCAACAATTTTATCCATATTATTTTATACAGTTGCTTTTTAAATTGGTTCAAAGAAGAAGGTAGGGACGCCTGGGTGTCTCAGTCGGTTAGGCAGCTGCCTTTGGCCCAGGTCATGATCCCGGGGTCTTGGGATCAAGTCCCGCATCGGGCTCCTTGCTCAGCGGGGAGCCTGCTTCTCCCTCTCTCTCCCTCTGCTTGTGCTCTCTCTGTGAAAATAAATAAAATCTTTAAAAAAAAAAAAGATAAAAAAAGTGTGCATTTATACATTCTGGTGCTCTTTGTTTTGTGTGTGTGTATTTGGATTACAGTCTGGGGTCACTTGTTTTCAGCCTACAGAACTTCCTTTAGTATTTCTTATAAGGTGGTTCTGTTAGTAGCACATTTTCCCAGTTTTTGTTTATCTGGGAATGTCTTTATTTTGTCTTCATTTTTGAACAGTATATTTTCTGGATAATAGGATTCTTGCTTGACAGTTTTTTTTGTTTTTTTTTTAGTGCTTTGAATATTATCCTACTGCCTTCCAGCCTACACATTGTTTTTGCTAAGAAATCAGCTGTTATTCTTACTGGGGTCCCCTTGTTAGTAAGGAGTCTTTTTTTCTTCTTGCTACTTTCAAGATGTTCCCCTTGTTTTGGCTTTTAATGTTTTTACTATAATGTGTTGGTGGATCTCTTTGTATGCTTCCTCCTTGGAGTTTGTTGCACTTCCTGGATGTGTAAATTACATTTTAATAAGTAAGTTCTTTTTAATAAGCTTTGGAAATTTTCAGCCATTATTTCATCGAGTAGTTTTTCTTTTCCTTTATCATTCTCCTTTTCTTCTGGTACACACATTATGCATATGTTGGTGTGCTTAATAATGGCCCTCATTTCTCTGAAGCTCTGTTCATTTTTCTTCACTTTTTTTATCTTTGTTCTTCATATTGGATAATCCCTATTGTTCTGTCTTCAAGTTTACTAATTATTTCTTCTGCCAATTCACATCTGCTGTCAGTCCCCTCTAGTGAATTTTTCATTTTAGTTACTGTAATTTTCAACTGTAGAATTTCCATTTAGTTCTTTTTAAATAATTCCTGTTTATTGATATTCTCCATGTAATGTTACATTGTCATCACACCTTCTTTCATTTCTTTAACATGATTTCTTTTAGTCTTTGGACGTATTTATAATGACTACTTTGAAGGCTTTTTCTTTTCAATCTGACATTTGGTCAAAACCACAGGCAGTTTCTCTTGCCTGCTTTTTCCCAGTGTATAGGTTATACTTTCCTGTTTCTTTGCCTGTCTTGCAATTTTTTGGAAACTGGACATTTTAGATAATGTAGTAACTCGGGGTACTGGTCCCCTCCTTCCCAGGGTTTGTTATTGTTATTTACTTGCTTGTTTATTTGGTTAAAGACTGGCTGGATTATTTTAGTGATGTCTTTCTTCACTCTCCCACCTGCTTCCTATTTTGCAGTGTTAATGCCTCTGACGTTGCTCCTTAAGGGGCATAGCCTTGGGTATGTCCATAGTTACCTTGGGATGACCGTAGTTTTGTTGAGGATTTTTCTTTCCCAGTTATGGTCCATTAGTTGTTGGCAGATTGCACTGCTGTTTTCAACAGTGCCCTGGGGCAGAAATTGTTCCACAGACTAAAGGAATCAAATTGGTGTTGCTTTGAAGTGATAGTTCCTGAGGACAACATTTGAGATTTGTTCTGATCCCAGGCAAGCTCCTCCGAGCTGCCTCCCTTCTTGATTTTCTGGTTCTCTGGGGCAAACCAGCTGACCCACAGTTTAGCTTCTATGTCCGATGATTCCATCAGTTTTCTCCCACTTGGCCTTTCATGAGAACCTCCACTGTTTTTGAGAGTAACCTGAGGCTTGAACTTCGCATTAAGTCAATTCCTGTGGGAAGAGATTAGGAGCTATCTGTTTTAGGGTCTTCTTCTCCCAGGCAAAAATCTACCAGCCACAGGTCTGAAGCTGGGGGTGGGGACAGTGGTGGCCACTCTCTGAGTGATACCCCCACTTTAGGTGTTGAGTGCTAGTGGGGAGTAAGAGGAGTTCTTTTTGGCATGCTTCTCCTGGTATGGAACCAGCCTCTTAGGAGTCAGGGTTAGGGTGATTGGGCCTTCAACAATCAAGTATTCTCAGTGGCAGCACACCCAGGGTCAGCCTCTGTCCCTTCTGTGGGGGTGTGTGGAAGAAGGGAGCCCCTATTTCTTGACCACGTTAGCCCACTGGGGGAAAGATGAGAGAAATGCTGATGTCCTGTCTTTCCCAGGAAGACAGTCTTCTGACTAGGAGCTCATGAAAGGGAAGGGGGGGCGATGTACTGTGCTCGGCTATACCAGTCTCAAGTGGAGTTTCCATATTGCCAGACTGGGAGTGGGGAGGCAGGGAGTATGTCCTGGTTCAAACACCACAGACTTGCTATTCTTACTGAGCTCTAGTAGCTTTTCTTGAGTAAATGTTATTTCATTTGCTATATGCCCCAGGACCATTTCTAGGGACTTTAAATGGTGGTCCTTTTATAACTTTTACCAGTTTTGCTGGGGAGTGGGTCTAAGGAGATCTTGTCATGCCGGAAGTGGAACTCTTCATTTGATTTTGACTGGCTTGTGTTCTTTGGTTTATACTGCATGCAACAAAATGGTCTGTCCTTTCTCTTTGGTTTGTAGTAGGTATTTCCATTGAGGTCTGTCTGGCACACCTTTTACTTTAGTGTATTTACCTTGTATATTCTATTTAGTAGTTCTTTTGGATAGGTACTGTTTTGTTTTCATTTGTTGGTTCACATTTCATTTGTTTTCATCATGGACAATGGATGAGAGCTTTACTATCTCCCAGTAGTAAATTCCCCCTTCCTGCGCTCCCACTGCTGACTGGATGCTGTTAAGAGACTTTACTTCTGTCCTTCATATTAATTGAAGTAGAATATAATTACACTAATGAAACAATTCTCCTACTTTGCTTTTTAGAGATCCTAGTTTTAAGATACAGGTTTTATATTATAAGATGCATATCAAGAAATGACAGTGATTACTGAGAAGACATAAAATGTAATAAGAAAATTAAGAACAGAATTTAAGAGGAAAAAATTAAGGGTATTTTTAAGTGGATTTTGCATGGACCTTAAAGAAGGTGAGAGGTGATTCAGTGACATTTAAAGTACCTGAAGGGCATTTTTTTTTAATTAAAGGCTATCCTTCAATAGTAGTTTAGTGATACCTGAACTTACTGGGACATTAGTTTATAAAAAGAGACATAGACTTCAGTTGTAGGAAGAGGGATTTAACATGCATATAAAAAGAATTTCTTAAATTAATAGTCTTTTTATTAGGAGAGCAAGGAAGACTTTAAATAACCTAAGGGGCAGAATAAATAACCATTAATTATAATTTAAATAGGTATCTTCTTGAAGATAGAACTGACTTAAATTTATATCATTCAGGATCAGAACTCACCTTAAAAAGGGTGATTTGGCAGAAAGAATATGGGTAAACAGAAGAGTTGGATTCTAGTCTTGGCTTTGGTGTTAGGAGACACTAGAACAAATCATTAAACAATAATTTGCAATCATTAGAAGAATATAAGTTATTAAGAAGCAGTGACTTAGTTTTGAGGAAAGCAAGACATACCAAACCAATTCAGTTCTTCATATGAGAGAGTTATAGGGTACTTAAAATGTAGTCTATCTTGATTTCAGTAAGGCTTTCAGTTATTTTCCCTTGTATCATTCTCACTCAACAAGCCAGGAAGGAATGATGTTGTATACTGTTAAGGGGTCTTGAGGTAGTAGTGTAGTAGTAAGTAAATCTTACTGGAGAAAATACAGATAATTTGAAAGATTTTGATTTATAAGTATTAAAGAGGATAAACAGCTCGCGTACAAAGGACATAGCATGGTATAGTGGAACGAACATTGTCATCAGGACACCTGACTACCTGAGCTCTGTTTCTACTCTTGGTTATCTTGGACAGATCACTTGTTCCTTTGGACTTGGTTTCTCTAAAATAAGATTCAACTACTTGATCTCTAAAGTTTCTTCAATTCTTTAGTTTCCTGACTCTGACCTTTTGGGAGTTGTCCTTTGTGTAAATAGAAACTCTACTTTGTGAGCCTAGTTTATTACTGTTAGTAGTTTTCCAGGAGCAACATAGGCTACATTTAAATTGATGTTAAGTTTTTAATGGGGCAAATTTATATGGTTCTGCCTCTTATAGTACTTGTTGATCTAAGAACAGGAGTAAAAAAAAAATGAGATTGGTGATGAGTTCAGTATTTGCTAGTGTTGGGGAGATGGAATTAGAGTGGGGGAAGAGTAAGCTATGTTCTAAAATTATCAAATAGGGGGGCGCCTGGGTGGCTCAGTTGGTTAAGCGACTGCCTTCGGCTCAGGTCATGATCCTGGAGTCCTGGGATTGAGTCCCGCATCGGGCTCCCTGCTCGGCAGGGAGTCTGCTTCTCCCTCTGACCCTCCCCCTCTCATGCTCTCTCTCTCTCTCTCTCATTCTCGCTTTCAAATAAATAAATAAAATCTTTAAAAAAATAATAAAATAAAATCATCAAATAGGTTCTGAGGAGGTGGTGGAGAGTGGCAGCAGTGCTGTAAAAGTTGTGAATAAAGATGAAGCTTACCTGGGCTATAAATGATAAAGAATGGAAATATAAAGGTCTTAGTCTGAAGTGGCACTGGGAATTGAGAAGAGGAATTCAGAAGATCCCTTATTTGAAAATAGTCGAATAAATAACTTTCTTTAAGCCATTGACATACTTATTTGAATTGGCTATCAAAATTAAAAGGCGGGGGAAGAAAAGTTCAGATTATTTCTAAATTTTCTTTTAGAATACTAGGCCCTTCAAGAATCTGATAAAAGCCATGAACCTTCTCCCTAGGAAAATGGGCATACACACATACTTCATTTTGCATACAATTTTGGGAGGATCAGAGAATCCCTGATAAATATAATATTTCAGGGTGGGGTTCTCTAATGGAGTTCCTGAGTATCCAGTGACAGAGTAAAGGGCACTTGTCACTGGGCAGTTGGGGGTAGAAGTGGAATGGAAACTTTGCTCGTATCAAAATTTTGATTAAATGGAAAATACAGTAATAAATTGATACTCAGTGTTTATCTGAAAGTTTTTGGTTTTTCAAATAGGAGTATGTTCCTTCCCATGTTATAGAGTTTAAAATAGAAGCGAAATTGCCTGTTCTATATATGATCCTTACAGTTTTCCCTCTTTATTTTATTTATAAATTTCTCTTTTTAATTGTACAAAACTGCATCTAATAAAAACATGAGAGGGGCGCCTGGGTGGCTCAGTTGGTTAAGCGACTGCCTTCGGCTCAGGTCATGATCCTGGAGTCCCGGGATCGAGTCCCGCATCAGGCTCCCTGCTTGGCGGGGAGTCTGCTTCTCCCTCTGACCCTCCCCCCTCTCATGTGCTCTCTCTCTCTCATTCTCTCTCTCAAATAAATAAATAAAATCTTTAAAAAAAAAAAAACATGAGAAAAATAACCCATAGTTTTACCTCTTAAGTAATTTTCCGTTTTCCCCTTGAATACTAGTTGTTATATGTACATTATTTTTACAATGCTGAGATAATTTTAAATTTTTATTTATAAGCATTATTTTTCTTGGTGCTCAGTCTTTACCAAAATTAGGTCTTTTAATTATTTAATATTTTAGTAATTTTAATAGGTATATTTAATTGTCTGCAAAAGGTGACATTTTTGTTGTTTTGATTTTCTTCTTCCTTTTCTAGAATTTGTCTTCCTAAAATCCTCATTTATGCTCTCGACACCCTTGTAGGTTTTGTTACTAGTGAGTAAATATACTTTTCAAGTCTATTATATTATTATGTCATTTGATCTTCACAGTAACTCTGGGAGGTAGGTGTACATTTCATTGTAGTAACCATGACCTATCCTGTCCTTTTCATTCTCTCAACTTATGCTATAGTTTTAGGCCCTTGTAACTTTATGCATGACTTTCTCACTGCTTACAGGTATTTACTACCCTTCCAGTCCATCCCTCACAACACATCAAGATTATTTTTCCTAAATAACAACTCTAGTTAAGTGTCATTTCTCTGCTTATGGACTTCAGTGGTATCTATACCTTAGCCTAGTGTTCAAGGCCCTAGAGGATCCCCCACATAACTAGCTTGCTAGCCATATTGTTAAATATTTTCTTATAAATACCCTGCTTTTCCAGTCACTCTGGATTGCTCCCTGTTCCTTGGACCTTGTGTTTTTCTGTTTTTTTCCTTCATTTTTGCCATACTCTCTGTCTGAAATGCCTTCTAACTCCTCTCTGTTTTTCAAATCTTAGCTAAAGCCCAGTTTATTCTATAGAACCATTCTTCCTTTTTTTTTTTTTTTTTAAAGATTTTATTTATTTATTTGGGGTGGGCAGAGGGAGAAAGAATCTTTTTTTTTTTTAAAGATTTTATTTATTTATTTGACAGAGAGATAGCTAGAGAGGGAACACAAGCAGGGGGAGTGGGAGAGGGAGAAGCAGGCCTCCCGCCGAACAGGGAGCCTGATGCAGGGGATCCCAGGATCCTGGGATCATGACCTGAGCCAAAGGCACACGCTTAATGGCTGAGCCACCCAGGCGCCCCGGGAGAAAGAATCTTAAGCAGACTCCGCACTGAGTGCAGAGCCTTACTCGGGGCTTGAGCTCATGACCCTGATATCACGACCTGAGCCGAAACCAAGAGGCAGACGCTTAACCAACTTTGCCACCCAGGTGCCCCAAGAACCATTCTTTATAAGCTTGAAAGACATTGATTTCTTCCTCCTCTGAACTCCTGTAACATCTTCTGCAAGTAGTTATCATGTGTATCTTGTTGAAGAGATAAGATTTTAGATGCTTAAAAGGCAGATACATTCCAGTCATCTTTTTTATCTTCTACAGAGCCAGGAATGGTCTCTTCCATGTAGTAGGCACTCAGAAAATATTTGTGAAATGAATGATTAAACCCTATAACCAAATGACAACAAAGTTTAACATAAAAATAAATAATATTTGCTTTGGTGCTATACATTTGGAATCAAAGGCTCACTTTCTACATTAAATGTTTGTTTTAGCAAAATCATAATCAGATTGTGGAGTCATTAAGTTTGAGGATAACCTCTTTTTTTGAGAGAGAGAGAGAGCACGCGCATGAGCATGTGCAGGGGGTGGGCAGAGGGAGAGGGAGAGAGAGAATCCCAAGCAGGCTCCATGCTCAGTGCAAAGCCCCACACAGGACTAGATCTCATGGCCCTGAGATCATGACCTGAGCCGAAATCAAGAGTTGGACGCTTAACCAACTGAGCCACCCAGGCACCCCTGAGGATAACCTCTTAAGTTTGTCCACTGTGTTTCTGTCATTAGGTGGTACTGTGGTAGGGTCGCACTGAATGTCAGTTTTTAGTTTGATAACCAAAGCACACATGCTTTTTTTTTTTTAAAGATTTTATTTATTTATTTGACAGAGACAGAGACAGCGAGAGCAGGAACACAAGCAGGGGGAGTGGGAGAGGGAGAAGCAGGCTTCCCGCTGAGCCGGGAGCCCGACGTGGGACTCGATCCCAGGACCCTGGGATCATGACCTGAGCCGAAGGCAGTGGTTTAACCAACTGAGCCACCCAGGCGCCCACACATGCTTTTTTATCCTAAAGTTTTTGGATTACTTTATTAGTAGGCATCTTTTGCTAAGAAAAAATGACTTAAGGGGCACCTGGGGTGCTCAATCGGTTGAGCATCCGACTCTGGTTTCAGCTCAGGTCATGATCTAAGCGTTGTGAGATTGAGCCCTGTGTCAGGCTCCACACTCAGCACAGAGTCTGCTTGAGATTCTGTCTCTCCCTCTCCTTCTGCCCCACCCCTTTCACGTGTGCTTTCTATCTCTAAAATGAATAAATAAATCTTGAAAAAGAATGGCTTAAAAGATGAAGTTCTTTGAGGAATAAGATATAAAATTTTACTCTTCATAGAAATTTTAACTGCAGGTTATATTTTGGCTTATTCGTTAGTTCTCCAATTAAATTTTCTTTTCCACATTCAGAGGGCAGAGATGTTAGAGTGGAGAAATTGTATCCTGTGGGGGTAGTTTCTTAGATACTGACATTTTAGGAAAGTAGGTTTTTAAATTGTTATCATGCTTTTCAAAGCATAATAAAAAAGAGAAGTTGAGGTTTCTATTTTGGTTTATTTATCAAATTATTTTTATTGATCTTGAGTAACTTGTATTATGACTTGTCATTGTAATATATTCATATTTTTAAGTGTGTGAATATTTGCCAAGTATGAACTTCAACTACTCTTAACTATGTTGACTTTACAGCTGTGTGTGTGTACATGTATGTATTAGTTTTCTAGGGCTGCCCTAACAAAGTACCACAGACTGGGTGACTTAAACAGCAGAAATTTATTTTCTCACAGTTCTGGAGGCTAGAAGTCTGAGATCAAGGTGTTGGCAGGGTTGATTTCTTCTCTGACCTCTCTCTTTGACTTGCAGATGATTGTCTTCTCTGCGTTCGCAAGGTCTTTCCTCTGTGCATGTCTGTGTCTTTTTTTTTTTTTAAGATTTTTTTATTTTTTATTTTTATTTATTTGACAGAGAGAGGGAACACAAGCGGGGGAGTGGGAGAGGGAGAAGCAGGCTTCCCGCCGAGCAGGGAACCCGATGCGGGGCTCGATCCCAGGACCCTGGGATCGTGACCCGAGCCGAAGGCAGACGCCTAACGACTGAGCCACCCAGGTGCCCCGCATGTCTGTGTCTTAATCTCTTCTAAATACACCAGGCAGATTAGGGCCTACTCTAATGACCTCATTTAACGGTAATTACCTCTTTAAAGGCCCGGTCATCAAATATAGTCACATTTGAGGTTATTTGGGGTTAGGATTTAAACATGAAATTTTGGGAGAGAGACAATTCAATCCATAACTGTGTGTGTGTGTGTGTGTGTGTGTGTGTGTGTGTGTGTGTGTGTGTTCGTTCGCGCATGCGCAAACACATAGAAAATTGGAAGGATATACTTAAACATAGCTCAGAAGAGGGTATGGGTTGGGGAGCTAAAGGACAGTAAAAAGGACCTTTCACTTGATATTATAGATACTTTAGTATTGTTTGTTATGCTTGTATTTATTTACTCATTTATTACAAGAGTGCAAGAGAGAGAATGCACACGCATGCACATGACCCGGTAGGGAGGGGTAAAGGGAGAGGGAGCTCTGATGCAGGGCTTGAGCTCACGGCCCTGAGATAATGACCTGAGCCGAAATCAAGCTGGACACTTAACAGACTGAGCCACCCAGACATCCTGATATGCTTGTTGTAATGAAAAAATTTTATGTGTAAACTTTTCAATTGATGACCTGACCTTTTTGTTTTTTTTTTTTCTTCAAGATTTTATTTAAATTCAAATTACTTAACATATAATGTAATATTAGTTTCGGGAGTAGAATCTAGTGATTCATTGCTTACGTATAACACCTGGAGCTCATCACAAGTGCCTTCCTTAATGCCCTTTTAGCCAATCCCCCCACCCACCTCCCTTCCAGCAACCCTCAGTTTGTTCTCTAGTTAAGAGTCACTTATGGTGGAACACCTGGGTGGCTCAGTCATTAAGCGTCTGCCTTCGGCTCAGGTCATGATCCCAGGGTCCTGGGATCGAGCCCCACATCGGGCTCCCTGCTCAGCAGGAAGCCTGCTTCTCCCTCTCCCACTCCCCCTGCTTGTGTTCTTACTCTCGCTCTCACTTGCTCTCTCTCTCTCTGTCAAATAAAATCTTAAAAAAAAAAGTCGCTTATGGTTTCCCTCCTTCTCTGTTTTTATCTTATTTTATTTTTCTTTTCTTTCCCCTATGTTCATCTGTTTTGTTTCTTAAATTCCACATATGAGTGAATCATACAGTATTTGTCTTTCTCTCACTGACTTATTTCGCTTAGCATAATACACTCATAATATACTTCCATCCACGTCATTGCCAACGGTAAGATTTCATTGTTTTTGATAGCTCATAATATTCCATTGTATGTATATACCACATCTTCTTTATCCATTCATGAGCTGATGGGCATTTGGACTCTTTCCATACTTTGGCTATTGTTGATAGTGCTGCTATAAACATTGGGGTGCATGTGCCCCTCAAATCAGTATTTTTATATCCTTTGGATAAATACCCAGTAGTACAATTGCCGGATCATAGGGTAGTTCTATTTTTAACTTTATGAGGAACCACCATACGGTTTTCCAGAGTGGCTACATCAGTTTGCACTCCCACCAACAGTGTAAGAGGGTTCCCCTTTTACCAAATCCTCACAAAATCTGTCATTTCCTGTGTTGTTGACTTTAGCCATTCTGACTGGTGTGAGGTGGTATCTCATTGTGGTTTTGATTTATATTTCCCTGATGATGAGTGATGTTGAGTATTTTTTCATGTGTCTGTTGGCCATTTGTATGTCTTCTTTGGAGAAATGTCTGTTCATGTCTTCTGCCCATTTCTTGACTGGATTATTTGTTTTTTGGGTGTTGAGTTATATAAGTTCTTTATAGATTTTGGATACTAGCCCTTTATCTGATACGTCATTTGAAAGTATCTTCTCCCATTCTATCCGTTGTATTTTAGTTTGTTGATTGCTTCCTTTGCTGTGCAGAAGCTTTTCATCATCATGTAGTCCCAATAGTTCATTTTTGCTTTTGTTTCCCTTGCCTCTGGAGGCGTTTCTAGTAAGAAGTTGCTACAGCCAAGGTAAAAGAGGTTGCTGCCTGTGTTCTCCTCTAGGATTTTAATGGACTCCTGTCTCAAATTTAGGTCTTTCATCCATTTTGAGTCTATTTTTTTGTATGGTGTAAGAAAGTGGTCCAGTTTCATTCTTCTGCATGTTGCTGTCCAATTTTCCCAACACCATTTGTTGAAGAGACCATATTTTTTCCATTGGATATTCTTTCCTGCTTTGTTGAAGATTAGTTGTCCATATAGTAGTGGGTCCATTTCTGGGTTCTCTGTTCTGTTCCACTGATTGGTTTCTCTGTTTTTGTGACAATACCATACTGTCTTGATGATTACAGCTTTGTAATGCAGATTGATGTCTAGAATTGTGATACCTCCAGCTTTGCTTTTCTTTTTCAACATTATTTTGGCTATTTAGGTCTTTTCGAGTTCCATACAAATTTTAGAATTGTTTGTTCTAGCTCTGTGAAAAATGCTGGTGTAATTTGATCAGGATTGTATTACATGTGTAGATTGCTTTGGGTAGTATAGACATTTTAAGAACATTGTTTTTCCAGTCCGTGCACATGGAATATTTTTCCATTTCTTTGTGTCTTCCTCAATTTCTTTCATAACTGTTCTATAGTTTTCAGTGTACAGATCTTTTACCTCCTTCGTAAGGTTTATTCCTAAGTATCTTACAGTTTTTGGTGCAATTGTAAATGGGATTTCTCTTTCTGCTGCTTCATTATTGGTGTAGAGAAACGCAACAGATTTCTGTATGTTGATTTTATATCCTGTGACTTTGCTGAATTCGGGTATCAGTACTAGCAGTGTTTTTTTGGTGGCATCTCTCAGGTTTTCTACATAGAGTATCAAGTCATCTGTGAAGAGTGAAAGTTTGACTTCTTTGCAGATTTGGATGCCTTTTATTTCTTTGCATTGTCTGATTACTGAGGCTAGGACTGCCAGTACTGTGTGGAACAACAGTGATGAGAGTGGACATCCCTGTTTTGTTCCTGACCTTAGGGGAAAAGCTCTCAGTTTTTCCCCCATTGAGTATGATATTAGCTGTGGGTCTTTCATATATGACCTTTATCATGTTGAGGTATGTTCCCTCTATCCCTACATGGTGGAGGGTTTTTATCAAGAAAGGGTGCTGTATTTTGTCAAATGCTTTTTCTGCATCTATTGAGAGGATTGTATGGTTCTTACTCTTTTATTAATTTGGTGTATCACATTGATTTGTGGATGTTGAACCACCCCTGCAGCCCAGGAATAAATCCCACTTGATTGTGGCAAATAATCCTTTTAATGTACTGTTAGATCCTGTTAGCTGGTATCTTGGTGAGAATATTTGCATCCATGTTTATCAGGGATATTGGTCTTCAGTTCTCCTTTTTAGTGAGGTCTTTGTCTGGTTTTGGGATCAAGGTAATAAAGCTGGCCTCATAGAATGAGTTTGGAAGTTTTCCTTCCATTTCTATTTTTTGGAATAGCTTCAGAAGAATAGTTACGATTTTTCTTTAAATGTTTGGTAGAATTCCCTTGGGAAGCCATCTGGCCCTGGACTCTTGTTTGTTGGGAGATTTTTGATGACTGATTCAATTTCTTTGCTGGTTATGGGTCTGTTCAGGTTTTCTATTTCATCCTGTTTCAGTTTTGGTAGTTTATTTTTTCTAGGAATTTAGCTATTTCTTCCAGATTGCCTAAATTGTTGGCATATAATTGCTCATAATATTCTCTTATAGTTGTTTGTATTTCTTCATTGTTGCTTGTGATCTCTCCTCTTTCATTCATGACTTTATATATTTGGGTCCTTTCTTTTTTCCTTTTGATAAGTCTGGCTAGGGGTTTATCAAATTTACTAATTCTTTCAAAGAACCAGCTCCTAGTTTTGTTAATCTGTTCTGTTTTTTTTTTTTAATTTCTATACAATTTTTTTCCTGCTCTAATTTTAATTATTTCCAACCATTTGCTGGACTTAGCTTTTATTTGCTGTTCTTTTTCCAGGTCTTTTAGGTATTTGAGATTTTCTTCTTTCTTGAGGAAGGCCTGTATTGCTGTATACCTCCTCCTTAAGACCATCTTTGCTACATCCCAAAGCTTTTGGACTGTCATGTTTACATTTTCATTTGTTTCCTTGTATTTTTAATTTCTTCTTTCATTTCCTGGTTGATCCATTCATTCTTTAGTAGGATGTTCTTTAACCTCCATGTATTTGTGTTCTTTCTAAATTTTTTCATGTGGTTGACTTCGAGCTTCTTAGTGTTGTGGTCTGAAAATATACATGGTGATCTCAGTCTTTTTTTATCGGTTGAGATTTGGTTTGTGACCCAGTATGTGATGTTTTCTGGAGAATGTTCCATGTGTATTTGAAAAGAATGTGTATTCTCCTGCTTTAGGATGAAATGCTCTGAATATATCTATTAAGTCCATCTGGTCCAGTGTGTCCTTTAAAGCCATTGTTTCCTTTTTGATCTTCTGCTTAGAGGATCTGTCCATTGCTGTGAGTGGTGTGTTGAAGTCCCCTACTATTATTGTATTATTATCAGTGAGTTTCTCTTAAGTTTTTTAGTAATTGATTTATATATTTGGGAGCTCCTAAGTTGAGGCATAAATATTTACAATTTTTAGATCTTCTTGTTGGAAGACCCTTTTATTATGATATAGTGTCCTTCATCTCTTATTACAGTGTTTGGTTTAAAATCTAGTTTTTCTGATAAAACGATGGCTACTCCAGCTTTCTTTGGATGTCCGTTAGCATGATAAATGGCTCTCCACCCCCTCACTTTGCATCTGGAGGTGTCTCTGAGGCCAAAATGAGTCTTTTCTAAGCATATCGGTGGGTATTGTTTTTTTATCCCTTCTGATAGCCTGTGTCTTTGCATTGTGTCATTGAGTCCATTTATATTCAGAGTAATTATTGGTAGATAGGAATTAATGGCCATTGTAGTACCTGTAAAGTCACGGTACCTGTAGATTTTCTCTGTTCCTTACTAGTCTTTGTTGCTTTTGGTCTCTCTTTACTGCTCAAAGGGTCCCCTTTAGTATTTCTTGCAGGACTGGTTTAGTGTTCATGAACTCTTTTAGTTTTTGCTTGTCTTGGAAACTCTCTTTGCTATTCTGAATGACACTGTTGCTGGATATAGTATTCTTTGCTGCATTTTTTTCCCCATTTAGCATGTTAAATATATCCTGCTACTGCTTTCTGCCCTGCCAAGTTTCTGTAGACAGGTTTGCAGCTAATCTTATGTGTCTAGGATTTTGGGTTAAGGACCTTTTATCCCTAGCTGCTTTCAGAATTCTCTCTTTATGTTTGTATTTTGCAAGTTTCGCTCTGATATGTCTTAGTGTTTTTATAGGTCACAAAATTCTTTAACATTTCATTTCTTCCTGTTCCTATTTTATGTGTTATTTTTCACCAGGACCCAAAAAAATAAAGGCTTCCTATTGCTTAGAGCTATATTGCCCAGTACAGTAGACATTAGCCCCATGCCATTATTTAAATTTCAATTAAAATTAGTTGAGATTAAATAAACTTAGTAGCTTAGTCACACTAGATATATTTCAAGTGCTCAATAGCCACATTTGACTAAGTAGTTATTGTATTTGACCACAGATAGAGAACATTTCTGTTATCACAGAACGTTCTGCTGGACATGGCTGGCTTAGAAAATAATTTTAAGTAGGGAATGATATTATCAGATCTGTTTTAGGAATATGATTCTGGCTGAAGTTTGAAGGATAGTTTGAAAATAGGTAGTAATTGGCGATATGGACATCATTTAGGAGGATACTGAAGTAATATAGGAGAGAAGTGGTCAGTGCCTGTACTGCCTGTCATGAGGAAGCATTGTTAGGATTTACCACCAATCATTCTTGTATCATGACATGATTTTGAAATATTTTTAAATATGATGAAAGATTTTGAAGCAGGAGAGTAACACTCTGTCTTAGCTACTCTTCTCAGTCTCAGGATCTTTAAGCTATAAAATGGACTTGTGAAGTATAAAGTGTGTTAAATTTTGCCATTACAATTTTAGCTAATGCTTCTGTAATAAAACACCATCTTTTGTAATCAGTTTTGTGGGGACTGCCTATAGAACTCGTGGGTAAGCTACTATTACTTCTGTTTTGAATGCTTCTCAAGCAGTCCAGTGACACCCTAGCTAATTAGTGACAGAACTGACACTGCAACCCAAGGCTTTTCATTCATCTCTTTCCCCTTCATCTTATCAGCTGTATTTTCACAACTCTAATGGATGAATTTTACTTATTTAGGACCCTTTGTGCAATTATACTCTATTGCACTGATGAATAGCTAGAATCTATTTAGATAAAACTAGTATTAAGTTATCTTTTAAATGAATCATCTTTTTAAAGATTTTATTTATTTTTGAGAGAGAGAGCACGAGCATGAGTGGGGGGAGGGGCAGAGGGAGTAGCAGACTCCCTGCTGAGCAGGCAGCCCAATGTAGGACTCCATCCCAGGACCCTGAGATCATGACCTGAGCTGAAGGCAGACATTTAACCAACTGAGCCACCCAGGCACCCTTAAATGAATTCTTATATATTATTAGCTTAGAGTATTGTAATACATACAAAAGTAGCAAAATTATACCACACTAATATTTTTAGATTTTATCACCACATAACAGAGCTGTACATTTACAAAAAGAATATGCCACCATCATCTCCAGACAGTCCTTTAACAAACATTTATTGGGTACCTGCCATTTGGCAGACATTCTTTGAGACACTGGAAATACAACCATGAGCGAGGCATAAGTCTTTGCCCTCCTGGAGATCACAATTTAGAGTAGAAAACAGGTAACCAACTATTCAAATAAGGTATGGTAAATGCTTTCATAGGGTTAATTGCAGGATTATATGGGAGCCCAGAGGTGGAGAACCGTCTTCACCCTAGAGAGGTCAGGGAAGGCTTTCCACAGGATTTATAGATGAGTATTTTTTTTTTAAAGATTTTATTTATTTATTTGACAGAGAGACACAGTGAGAGAGGGAACACAAGCAGGGGGAGTGGGGAGGGAGAAGCAGGCTTCCTGCAGAGCAGGGAGCCCAATGTGGGGCTTCATCCCAGGACCCTGGGATCAGGACCTGAGCCGAAGGCAGATGCTTAACGACTGAGCCACCCAGGCACCCCTATAGATGAGTATTGAAGGACTTGTAGGTAGGCGTTGGCTTGATGGATGAATGAAGAAAAAGGGCAAAAGGTATTAAATGACATGTTTTCTTTGGAAAAGCTGTAGTTTGGAGGGTGGTTTGGAAGTGGACAAGATTGGAAGTAGGGAGACCTTTAGTTTGATGGAACATTTAGAGGGTTTAATGGTAATATTGGAGGTAAGGGATGATGACCTTGACTAAGGCTGTGACCGTGATTGTAGAGCTATTTAGTAGGAGGTAAAGTTGACAGGAGTTATGAGTGGTTTGATGCAGAGGACAAAGAAATAAAGATTAGAATAGGGATTTGTAGAAGGTAGTCCCTAATGAACACAGCACAGCAGCTGAACCAATTTGTATTCCTACCAGTAGTGTGTGGAGGTTCCAGTTTCTTCATATCCCTTTCTTCATATCCAACCCTTATGGTGGTTTTGATATGCCTTTCCCTAATGACTAATGATGTTGAGAATATTTTCCCATGGTTGTTGGCCATTTGTTTATCTATTGCCAAATCTGAGGTAATGAGAATTTCCCCCTATGCTTTCTTTTAAGAGTTTAATTGTTTTAACTCTTCTATTTAGGTCATTGATCCAGTTTTGGGTTGTCTTTTTGTATGTGATTTGAGGTGGGGGTCCAACTTCATTCTTTTGTATGTGTATATCCATTTGTCCGATACCATTTATTGAGGAGACTATTCTTTCACCATGGAATGAACGTGGCACCCTTGTCAAAAAATCAATTGCCATAGTTATATGGGTGTGTTTCTGGACTCTAAATTCTATTCCACTAGTCTATATGTCTATCCTTAAGTCACTACCACACTTTCAATTATTGTATCTTTGTAGTAGGCTTTGAAATCAGGAGGTGTGTGTCCTCCAACTCCCCCAGCCGCTTTCTTCTTTTTTCTTGCCTGATTGCTCTGGCTAGAACTTCAGTACAATATCGAGTAGCAGTAGTGAAAACTATTGCCCATGTCTTATTCCTGATCTTAAGGGGAACACTTTGAGTTTTTCACCATTGAATATAATATTAGCTATGTTTTTTACATGTTTTATTATGTTGAAGAAATCTATTTCTAGTCCCAATTCTCTGAGTGTTTTTATCACAAAAGGGTGTTGCGTTTTTCACGTGCTTTTTCTTCATCAATTGAGATGATAGTATGACTTTTTAAATTTTAATTTTTAAAATGGCTCATTGAGATTTAAAAAATTTTAATTCCAGTATAGTTAACATACACTATTATATCATAGTGTAATTAACTGTACTTAATACACTGTAATTATATTATTACAATTAACAATTATATATTACAAATAACATACACTGTTATATTAGTTTCACATGTACAGTATAGTGATTCAGTAATTCTATTCATCACCCAGTCCTTTAGAAAACTGTTTTAAGTAATCACTTCCATTAAGTGGCTAAGTAAACTTCTTTTCAAAAAATAGATAAAATGGTTCATTGGAACCTTGTCTCTTCCCCCTCCTTACTCCCTTGCTTAAAAATAACCAACTTCACAGTGTTCAAAGTCCAAGTTAGAATTCACTGACATGGCTCCAAGTGCCTTGCATAGATGACCCTCTCCAATTTACTCTTTAGCCTCTCCCATGGGCCATGTCAGCCCTGTGTTTGCCCGTAGGACTTGCCAAACTCTATCCTGCCTTGGAGTATTCATTGAAGCTCTCTTGCTGCCTGGATTCCAATATATTTTCCATTACAGCATCTTGTTCATGACCTTTGTCTCACTTTCCAGTCTTTAATAACACTTTTTAAGTGTCAGTTTATTTACTTTTATATTGTCTGTCTTTGCCAGACTAAAATTCCATGAGGGCAAGGCTATTCCTTTTTCATTCCCCACTGTGCCTTGCACTTGTATACTGCCTGGCGTGTAGTTGGTATGGTGTTTATTCATGCAAATGTACAGTGAATAAAGGAATGAATCAGTAAATCAAAGATTACTGGGGAATACTCAGATATTGCATCCGATGATTCTTCATGCATTGCATATAGCAGGGATTCTAAAACTTTGCCACACATTAGAATCACCTGGGTAGCTTTTAAAACTCTCAGTATACATTTTATTTCTTACACCTATTGTAATGGTTGAGAGCTGAAAATCTGCTTTTATTTTTAAATTTTTACATTTTTACACTAAATTTTTTTAGGTTTTTATTTTAATTTCAATTAGTTTACATACACTATTATATTAATTTCAGGTGTACAGTATGGTCATTCAACACATCCATACAGCACCTGGTGCTCATCAAAACAAGTGCACTCCTTAATCCCCATCACCTATTTAACCCATCCCCCAACACCTCTCCCTTCTGCTAACCATCAGATTGTTCTCTTGCTTTGTCTCTCATTTTTTTCCCCTTGGCTTATTTTGTTTCTTAAATTCCACATATGAGTGAAATCATATGGTATTTGTCCTTTTCTGACTCACTTTGCTTAGCATTATACTCTCTAGCTCCATCTGTGTTATTGTATATGGCAAGATTTCATTTTTTATGGCTGAATAATAGTCTGTTGTATATGTATACCACATTTTCTTTATCCATTCATCAATTGATGTACATGTGGTCTGCTTCCATATCTTGGCTGTTGTAAATAATGCTGCTATAAACATAGAGGTGCATGTATCCCTTTGAATTAGTGTTCTTGTGTTCCTGGTGTAAATACCCAGCAGTGTGATTGCTGGATCATAAGGTATTTTTAACTTTTTGAAGAACCTCCATATTGTTTTCCTCAGTGGCTATACCAGTTTGCATTCCCACCAATACTGCGTGAGTGTTCCTTTTTTTCCACATCTTCAACAACACCTGTTGTTTCTTGTGTTGTTGATTTTAGCCATTCTGACAGCTGTGAGTTGATAATCTTGTGGTTTTGATTTGGATTTTCCTGATGATGAGTGATGATGAGCATCTTTTCATCTTTTCCATTTCTTTGTGTCATCTTGAATTTTTTCATAACTGTTCTATAGTTTTCACAGTACAGGTCTTCTATAGTTTTCACAATATAGGTCTTTCACCTCCTTGGTTAGATTTATTACTAGGTATCTTATTATTTTTGTGGCAATTGTAAATGGGATTGATTCCTTAATTTCTGTATATACAACTTCATTATTGATGTATAGAAATGCAATAGATTTCTGTACATTGATTTTGTATCCTGTGATTTACTGAATTCATGTATCAGTTCTAGCAGGTTTTTGGTGGTCTGTAGGGTTTTCTATAAATGGTATTTAGTCATCTGCAAATACTGACAGTTTTAATTCTTCCTTACCAATTTAGATTCCTTCTATTTCTTTTTGTTGTCTGAATGCTATGGCTCAAACTTCAGGTAACATGTTGAATAAGAGTGGTGAGAGTGGACATCCTTGTCTTGTTCCTAACCTTAGAGGGAAAGCTCTCAATTTTTCCCCATTGAGAATAATGTTGGCTGTGGGTATTTCATATGTGACCTTTGTTATGTGGAGGTATGTTCTCTCTAACCCTGCTTTTTTGAGGGTTTTTATCATGAATGGATGTTGTACTTTTGTCAAATGCTTTTTCTGCATCTATTGAGTGATCATATGGTTCTTATCTTTTCTCTTATTGATGTGCTGTATCACACTGATTGATTTGTGAATGTTGAAACCCCTCTACTTGCATCTCAGGAATAAATTCCATTTGACCATGGTGAATGAATTTTTTAATGTATTGTTGTACTGGGTTTCCTAGTATTTTATTGAGAATTTTTTACATCTGTGTTCATCAGGGATATTGGCCTGAAGTCTCTTTTTTAGTGGAGTCTTACCTAGTTTTGGTATAAGAATAATGCTGGTCTTATAGAATGAATTGGGAAGTTTTCCTTCTTTTTTTATTTTTTGAAGTACTTTGCAAAGAATAGGCATCAACTCTTTTTTAAATGTTTGGTAGAATTTGCCTGTGAAGCTGTCTGGCCCTGGACTTTTGTTTTTTGATTACTAACTCAATTTCTGTGTTGGTTTTTGGTGTGTTCAAATTTTCTGCTTCCTTCTGTTTCACTTTCAGTAGTTTATATGTTTATAGCAATTTATTCTAGGTTGCCCAGTTTGTTGGCATATACTTACTCATAATATTCTCTTATGATTGTATTTCTGTAGTATTGGTTGTTATTTGTCCTATCTCAACTGTGATTTTATTTATTTGGCTCCTTTCTCTCCTTTTTTTCCAAGTTTGTCTAGAGGTTTATCAATTTTTTTTCATTTTATTTCAAAGAAACAGCTCCTGGTTTTGTTGATCTGTTCTATTGTTTTGGGGTTTTTTTTAGTTTATCATTTATTTTTGCTCTCTAATATTTATTATTTCCATCCTTCTGCTGTTTTTAGGTTTTGTTTGTTGTTTTTCTAACTCCTTCAGGTGCAAGTTTAGGTTGTTTATTTGAGATTTTTCTTGTTTCTTCTAGTAGGTTTGTATTGGAAAAACTTTCCTTAGAATTGCTTTTGCTACATCCCAGAGGTTTTGGACTGTTGTGTTTTCCTTTTCGTTGGTTACCGTGTATTTTTAACTTTCTTCATGGATTTCCTGGTTGACCCATCACTGTTTAGTAGCCTGTTATTTAACCTCCATGTATTTGGTCCTTCCAGATTTTTTATTGTGGTTGAGTTCATATTTCATAGTTGTGGTCAGAAAATATTCATGCGAGGGGAGAGGAAAAGATGGTGGAGGAGTAGGGGACCCTAATCTAACCAGTACCCGGAATTGAGCTGGATATCTACCAGACCACTCTAAATACCCACGAAATCAGCCTGAGATGTAAGAAGATAAATCTGGAGCTCTACAAACAGAATATCGCAGGCGGTTGGTTTCGAGGTATGAAGCGGGGAGCCGTGATTCTGCAGGCAGATATCGGAGGATAATGGAAGAGGGTGGGAGCTGCCATAAGCGCTGGCGCCAGGAAAATGAAATAACACAGGAGCGCAACAGACTCCCGGGCTGGGGATGGGGCACAGACTTCGCAGACTGGTAGCGATGGGGAAAGTACTTTAGGGCAGCCCCCTGGACTGAAACCCAGAGAGGCGGGACCGTGCGTGCGAACTGGGGGTGGCTGGTGGTTTTAGAAGCACAAAGGACAGGGGCACCTGGGTGGCTCAGTCGTTGAGCGTCTGCCTTCAGCTTGGGTCGTGATCCCGGGGTCCTGGGATCGAGCCCTGCATCGGGCTCCATGCTCCGCAGGAGGCCTGCTTCTCCCTCTCTCACTCCCACTGCTTGTGTTCCCTCTCTCACTGTGTCTGTCTCTGTCAGATAAATAAATAAAATCTTAAAAAGGAAAAAAAAAAAAAGAAGCACAAAGGACAGAGACGTGCCCCAACTGGACGGCGAGGACTAGGAGCACTGCTGAGGGGCGCACAAGTCAGGGCGATGCAGGTTATAGCAGCACAGACAGAAACGGAGATAGTATGGTCTGGAGAGCGCACTGAAAAACAGACTGCGATCTCTCTGCTCTAAGGCAGAGGGTTGAAAATCGTCTCTTCTGCTCTGACTCTCGGAAGAGATGAGGAAAGGTGCCAGGGAAAGCCACCAGAGAACAAAAGCCCCCCAAAACCAATTTTCACTGAGCACATCCCCCACCACAGGGGTCAGGGCAATTCTGCCCAAACAGGGTTGCCTGAGTAACAGCATGGCAGGCCCCTCCCGCAGAAGAAAGGCTGGGAGAACAAGAGGCTGGCAACCCTAAGGTTCCTATAAAACAGGGGCATCTTGCTTGGGTTGTGGTCAATAATTTGGACTCTATACATTTCCCTCAACCACCCCTCAACAGAATGACTAGGAGGAGGAACCACCAAAATAGGAATGACTCAGAGACTATAACTTATGCCACAGATTTACAAATGGATTCAGATATAACCAAGAAGTCGGAGATGGAATTCAGGCTAGCAATCGTGAAGACAATAGTTAGAATGGAGAAATCAATTAACAGCAACATAGAGTATCTAAGGGCAATAATGAAAGCTGAACTGGCAGAATTTAAAACTGCTATCAATGAGATCCAGTCTAATCTAGATAATCTAACAACTAGGGTAAGTGAGGCAGAAGAACGAATTAGTGACCTAGAAGACTAATTAATAGACAAAGAGGGAAAAGAGGAGGCCAGGGAAAAACAACTCAGAATCCATGAAAATAGAATCAGAGAAATAAGTGACACCATGGTATGTTCCAATGTCAGAATCATTGGGATCCCTGAGGGGGTGGAGAGAGAGAGAGAGGACTAGAAGATATATTTGAGCAAATCATAGCTGAGAACTTCCCTAATCTGGGGAATGAAACAAACATTCGTGTCCTAGAGGCAGAGAGGTCCCCTCCCAAGATCAAGGAAAACGGGCCAACACCCTGGCACGTAAAAGTAAAACTCACAAATCTTAGAACCAAGGAAACAATCCTTTTTTTATTTTTATTTTTTTAAAGATTTTATTTATTTATTTGAGACAGAGAGAATGAGAGGGAGGAGGGTCAGAGAGAGAAGCAGACTCCCTGCCGAGCAGGGAGCCCGATGCAGGACTCGATCCCAGGACTCCAGGATCATGACCTGAGCCGAAGGCAGTCGCTTAACCAACTGAGCCACCCAGGCGCCCCCCAAGGAAACAATCTTAAGGGCAGTTAGGGGTAAGAGATTCCTTACGTATAGAGGGAGGAACATCAGAATAAGGTCAGGCCTATCCACAGAGACCTGGCAAGCCAGAAAGGCCTGGTAAGACATATTCAGGGTACAAAATGAGAAGAACATGCAGCCAAGAATACTTTATTCAGCAAGGCTGTCATTTAGAATGGATGGAAAGATGCAGAGCTTCCACGACCAGCAGAAACTGAAAGAATATGTGACCACTAAGCTGGCCCTGCACGAAATATTAAGGGGGGTTTTCTAAAAGGAGAAAGACCCCAAGACTGATACAGAACAAAAATTTATGGAGACAATCTATAGAAACAAGGACTTCACAGGCAACATGATGACAGTAAATTCATATCATTCAATAATCACTCTCAACATGAACGGCCTAAATGCTCCTGTAAAACAGCACAGGGTTGCAGATTGGATAAAAAGACAGGACCCGTCCTTACGCTGTCTACAAGAGACTCATTTTGAACGTAAAGATACATCCAGACTGAAAGTGAAAGGATGGAGATCCATCTTCCATGCCAGTGGACCTCAAAAGAAAGCTGGGGTAGCAATTCTTATATCAGAGAAATTAGATTTTAAACTAAAGACTGTAGTTAGAGACATGGAAGGACACTACATCATTCTTAAAAGATCTATCCAACTAGAAGATCTAACAGTTGTAAATATCTACAGCCCCAACATGGGAGCAGCCATCTACATAAGCCAACTGTTAACCAAAATAAAGATTCATACTGATAACAATACGTTAATTGCAGGAGACCTCAATACTCCACTCTCAGCAATAGACAGATCATCTAAGCAGAAAATCAACAAAGAAACAAGAGTGTTGAAAGACACACTGGACCAGATGGACCTCATAGATATATACAGAACATTCCACCTTAAAACAACAGAATACTCATTCTTCTCAAGCGCACATGGAAACTTCTCCAGAATAGACCACATACTGGGTCAAAAATCAGATCTCAACCGATACCAAAAGATTGACATAATTCCCTGCATATTCTCAGACCATAAAGCTTTGAAACTGGAACTCAGTCAAAAGAAAAAATTTGGAAGGAATTCAGACGATTGGAAGCTAAAGACCATCATGCTGAAGAATGTTTGGGTCAACCAGGAAATCAAAGAAGAACTTAAACAATTCATGGAAACCAATGAGAATGAAAACACATCAGTTCAAAACCTATGGGATACTGCAAAGGCTGTCCTAAGGGGGAAATACATAGTCATCCAAGCCTCACTCAAAAAAAAAAAGAAAAATCCCACATTCACCAACTGGCTTATATTTTAAAGAACTAGAGAAAAAGCAACAAATGATGCCTAAGCCACACATTAGAAGAGAAATAATTAAGATTAGAGCAGAGATCAATGAATTAGAAACCAGAAACATAGTAGATCGGATCAATGAAAGTAGAAGCTGGTTCTTTGAAGGAATTAATAAGATCAATAAACCACTGGCCAGACTTTTCCAAAAGAAAAAAGAAAGAACCCAAATTAATAAAATTATGAATGAAAGGGGAGAGATCACGACTAACACCAAGGAAATAGAAACAATTATTAGAAATTATTATCAACAACTATATGCCAGTAAACTGAGCAACCTGGATGAAATGGATGCCTTCCTGGAAACCTATAAACTGCCAAGACTGAAACAGGAAGAAATTGACAACCTGAATAGGCCAGTAACCAGTAACAAGATTGAAGCAGTGACCTAAAACCTCCGAAAAAACAAGAGTCCAGGGCCTGATGGATTCCCTGGGGAATTCTACCAAACATTCAAAGAAGACATAATACCTATTCTGCTGAAGCTGTTTCAAAAAATAGAAACAGACGGAGAGCTTCCAGCATTACCTTCATCCCCAAACCAGGCAAAGACCCCATCAAAAAGGAGAATTTCAGACCGATATCCCTGATGAATATGGATTCCAAAATTCTCAACAAAATCCTACCTAATAGGATCCAACAATACATTAAAAGGATCATCCACCACGACCAAGTGGGATTTATCCCCAGGATGCAAGGGAAATACTATGTATTTCCCCCTTAGGACAGCCTTTGCAGTATCCCATTTCAACATTTGAAAGTCAATCAGTGTGATAGAAGACATTAATAAGAGGAGAGAGAAGAATTGTATGGTCCTCTCAATTGATGCAGAAAAAGCATTTGACAAAATACAGCATCCTTTCCTGATTAAAACTCTTCAGAGTATAGGGAATAGAGGGAAAATTTCTCAAGTTCATAAAATCCATCTATGAAAAACTTACAGTGAATATCATCCCCAATTGGAAAAGCTGAGAGCCTTTCTCTTAAGATCAGGAACACGACAAGGATGCCCACTCTTGCCACTGTTGTTCAACATAGTACTAGAAGTCCTAGAAACATCAATCAGACAACAAAAAGAAATAAAAGGTATTCAGATTGGCAAAGAAGAAGTCAAACTCTCTCTCTTTACAGATGACATGATACTTTATGTGGAAAATCCAAAAGACTCCACCCCTAAATTACTAGAACTCATCCAGCAATTCAGTAATGTGACAGGATACAAAATCAGTGCACAGAAATCAGTTGCTTTCTTATACACTAACAATGCCAGTGTAGAAAGAGAAATTAGAGAAACGATTCCATTTACAATAGCACCGAACACCATAAGATAACTCGGATTAAACCTAACCAAAGAGGTAAAGGATCTATACTCTAGGAACTACAGAACACTCATGAAAGCAATTGAGGAAGACACAAAAAGATGGAAAAACATTCCATGCTCATGGATCAGAAGAATACACATTGTTAAAATATCTTTGTTTCCCAGAGAAGTGTATACCTTCGGCACCGTCCCGATCAAAATTCCAATGCTATTTCTCAAAGTGCTGGAACAGACAGTTCTATAATTGCCAGAAAAGACCCTGAAATGCCAAGGAGATGTTGAAAAAGGAAAACAAAGCTGGGAGCATCACATTGCCTGATTTCAAGCTATATTACAAAGCAGTGATCACCAAGACAGCATGGTACTGGCACAAAAACAGATATATAGATCAATGTAACAGAATAGAGAGCCCAGATATGGACCCTCAACTCTATGGTCAAATAATCTTCAACAAAGCAGGAAAAAATATGCAATGGAAAAAAGACAGTCTCTTCAATAAATGGTGCTGGGAAAATTGGACGGCCACATGCAGAAGAATGAAACTTGACCTTTCTCTAACACTATACACAAAGATAAACTCAAAGTGGATGAAAGACCTCAGTGTGAGATAGGAATCCATCAAAATCCTAAAGGAGAACATAGGCAGTAACCTCTGACATCGGCCACAGCAACTTCTTTCAAGATACATCTTCAAAGGCTAGTGAAACAAAAGCAAAAATGAACTTTTGGGACTTCATCAAGATAAAAAGCTTCTGCACAGCAAAGGAAACAGCAAAACAAAGAGGCAGCCCACAGAATGGGAGAAGATATTTGCAAATGACACTACAGACAAAGCGCTGATTTCCAAGATGTATAAAGAACTCAAACTCAACTCCCAAAAAACAAATAATTCAGTCAAAATATGGGCAGAAGACATGAACAGACACTTCTCCAAGGAAGACATACAAATGGCTAACAGAAACATGAAACAGTGTTCATCATCATTAGCCATCGGGGAAATTCAAATCAAAACCACATTGAGATACCACCTTACACCAGTTAGAATGGCAAAAATTGAGAAGGCAAGAAACAGCAAGTGTTGGCGAGGATGTGGAGAAAGGGGAACCCTCTTACAGTGTTGGTGGGAATGCAAGTTGGTACAGCCACTTTGGAAAACAGTGTGGAGGTGCCTCAAAAATTTAAAAATAGAGCTACCCTATGACCCAGCAATTGCAGTACTGGGTATTTACCCCAAAGATACAGATATACTGCAAAGAAGAGCCATATGCACCCCAGTGTTCATAGCAGCAATGTCCATAAAAGCCAAACTGTGGAGGGAACCAAGATGCCCTTCAACAGATGAATGGATAAAGAAGATGTGGTCCATATATACAATGGAATATTACTCAGCCATCAGAAAGGATGAATACCCAACTTTTACATCAATATGGATTAGACTGGAGGAGATTATGCTAAGTGAAGTAAGTCAAGCAGAGAAAGTTTATTATCTTATGGTTTCACTTACTTGTGGAACATAAGGAATAGCATGGAGGTCATTAGGAGAAAGAAGGGAATAATGAAAGGGGGGAAATTGGACGGGGAGTCGATCTATGAGAGACTATGGACTCCAAGAAACAAAGTGAGGGTTTTAGAGGGGATGGGGCTGGGGGGATGGTTTAGCCTGGTGATTGGTATTAAGGAGGGCACATATTGCATGGAGCACTGGGTGTTATACAGAAACAATGAATCATGGATCACTACATCAAAAACTAATGAGATATTGTATGGTGACTAACATAACATAATAAAATTAAAAACAATATTCACAGTATGATTTCAATTTTCTGAATTCTTGAGGTTTGTTTTGTGGGCTACCATGTGATCTGTTCTAGAGAATGTTCTCTATGCCTATGAAAAGAATGTGTGTTTTCCTGTCTTAGGTTGGAAGGTTGTGAAAGTATCTGCCAAGTCCATCTTTTCCAGTGTGTCATTCCAAGCTATTGTTTCCTTGTTAATGTTCTATTCAGGGTTGCCTGGGTGGCTTAGTTGGTTGGGCACCTGACTCTTGGTTTCAGCTCAGGTCATGATCTTATGGTTCATGAGATTGAATTCCACATCAGGCTCTATGCTCAGCGGGTGTCTGCTTGGATATTCTCTCCCTATGCCCCTTCTCCCATTTCCTCTCTCTTGCTCTCTTTCTCTCTCTCTCTCTCCCTCAAATAAATTATAAACCTTTAAAAAATAAGATGTTCTATTCATATGATCTGTTTATTGATTTAAGTGGGGTGTTAAATTTCCCTACTAGTATTATCAGTTAGATCTTTTATGTTTGTTATTAACTGTTTTTATGGATTTGGGTGCTCCTGTGTTGGGTGCATAAATTTTCACAATTGTTATACTTTCTTGTTGGGCATTCCCTTTATTATTACGTAGTGACTTTCTTGTTACAGTCTTTTAGAGCCCAAATGTCCATCAACTAATGAATGAAGATGTGGTATGTACACACACACACGCGCGCGCGCGCACACACACACACACACACACACACACTGGAATATTACTCAGGCATAAAGAAGAATGAAATCTTGTCATTGCAATAGGGTCGATGGGCTAGAGGGTATTATCCTAAGGGAAATATGTCAGAGAAAGACAAATACCATATGATTTCTCTCGTATGTGGAATTTACAAAAGAAAGCAGGTGAACATAAGAGAAAAAAAAGAGAGAGTCAAACCATAAAACAGACTCAACTATAGAGAACGAATTAGGGTTGCTGTAGGGGAGGTAGGCAGGGGGATGGGTTAAATTGGTGATGGATATTAAGGAGGGTACTTGTGATTGGCACTGGATGTTGTATATAAGTGATGAATTACTAAATTCTACACCTGAAACTGATGTTACACTGTATGTTAACTATGTGGAACTTAAATAAAAACTTTGGGGAAAAAACTATTCTGGGAAGCCCTAGTAAAAATTTAAAGTTGGTATTCAGTAAAAAAAATAAATAAATGAAATAAAATAACGTGTCTGTTTTGTCAGACTACTCGACTTTTTTTTTTTTTTTTGATATCCATTTTCGTGATAGATGTTTCTCCATCCTTCAGTTTCAATCTGCAGATGTCTCTAGGTCTAACTTTTAGCTAGCATATAGATGGGTCCTTTTTTTTAATCCATTATTTCACCATTTATCTTTTGATTTGAGCATTCAGTCTATTTACATTCAAAGTAATCATTGGTAGATATTTATTTATAGCCATTTTATTACTTGTTTCATCATTGTTTCTGAAAATATTCTTTTCATCCTTTCTTGTCTTTCATTTTTTGCTGATTTAGTGATATATTTGGATTTCTTTCTCTTTATTCTTTGCATATTTATTAGTGGTTTTGGTGATGATTAGGTTTGTATATAACCTTTTCTGCATTTCAGAGTCTCTCTTAAGTTGATGGTTGTTTAAATTTGAACCATTCTTTTTTCTCTCGTCCCCACATTTTAGGTATATATTATATTTTATATCCTTTATTGTGAGCTCCTTGAATATTCATTTTTACTGCTTTTGTGTTTCCTTCCTCTATACTATCACTTTAGGTGTCTCCTTTCCACTCAGAGTCCTTTTTAATATTTCTTGCAGAGCTGTTTTCATGATCACAAACTTCTGTCGGGGAAACTCTGTCTCCCCTTCTATTCTGAATGATGCCTTGGTATGTAGAGTATTCTTGGCTGCAGATTTTTCACATTCAGAACTTTGACTATATCGTGACAATCTTTTCTGACTTGCAATGTTTCTATTCAAAAACATCCTACTAGTCTTCTGGCTCTTCCCTTGTAAGTTACTGACATCTTTTTCTTGCTGCTTTGAAGAATTTTTTCTTTATCACTCTATTTTGCCAATTTAATTACAATATGGTTTGGTGTGGGTCTCCTTTTGTTGATTTTGTTGCGCTTTCTCATCCTTGTGTATCTGGATATCTGTTTCCTTTCCCATATTAGGGAAGTTTTCAGCTATTATTTCTTCAAATACATTTTCTTCCCCCTTCTTTTGTCTCCTCTTCACGGAGTTCTGTAATATGAATTTTATTATGTTTGATGGAGTCACTGAGTTTCCAAATTCTATTTTTTTAAAAGATTTTATTTATTTATTTGAGACAGAATGAGAGAGAGAGAGAGAGCACATGAGAGGGGGGAGGGTCAGAGGGAGAAGCAGACTCCCTGCCAAGCAGGGAGCCCGATGCGGGACTCGATCCAGGGACTCCAGGATCATGACCTGAGCCGAAGGCAGTCGCTTAACCAACTGAGCCACCCAGGCGCCCCCCAAATTCTATTTTTGTTTCGTCTAATTCTTTTCTTTCTTTTTTGTTCTTTTTGGTTACTTTCTATTAGTTTATCTTCTATGTCACTAACTTGTTCCTCTGCTTCTTCCATCCTGCTGTTAATTACATCAAGTGTTTCTCTTTTTTTTTTAAAGGTTTTTTTAAATTTATTCATTTGAGACACAGAGATAGAGAGAGAATATGAGCAGGGGGAGAAGCAGAGGGAGGGGAGAAGCAGGCCCCCGCTGAGCAGGGAGCCCGATGCGGGGCTTGATCCCAGTACCCTGGATTCATGATCTGAGCCCAAGGCAGTCGCTTAACCATCTGAGCCACCCAGACGCCCCATTAAGTGTGTTTCTCGTTTCATTTATTGTGCCCTTTATTTGTCCTCTGTTATTCCTTATCTGTGTCTCACTCGTGTCTTCCATTCTCTTCTCAAGTCTAGTGAGTATCCTTCTGATCACTGCTTCAAATTCTCTATCAGGCATGTCACTTATATCTGTTTTGCTTAGTTCTCTGACTGTCCATTGCCCTGTTTCATTCAGGATAAATTTCTCTGTCTCATCATTTTGTTTGCCTCTCTGTTTCTGTGTGGTGAGAAAGTCAGTTGTGTCTTCTGCTCTTAAAAGTAGTGATTATATGAAGAATAGGTCTTGGTGTCTTCTGCAGTGCAGTGTCCCCTGTTCACCAGAACCTGACACTTGGGGAGAGTATCCTATGTGTTTGGTTTATGTCTTGGTGTTGTGTCTGCATCATTTTTATTTTCAGTGCTGTTGTGTGCACTGACTGTGCCTTTTGTGTTCTTTGCTTCCTCTCTGTGGTGTTAGTGGGACCCAGACAGGCCTGCTTTTAGGATGCATGCCTGCCAGGGAACTTGAGATTGGGGCCATAGTGTTAATCAAATTTGCTCTGGGCCACTAGTCCTTTCCTAGATTCCCTGAAGTGCTGTGGTATATTTGGGCAACTGGGGACATGAGGCTGGGTGTGGGGCATGATGATGCATAGGGGCACAAGGTTGGGCATGGTGGGGTGGATGGGTATGGCACTCAACCACTGCTGTGCACCTGGTGGCTGGGCTTTTAACAAAATTTGCTCTGAGCCTAGGGTCGAGGTTAGCAGGCTTGGAGTTAGCAGTAGTCAGGAGAACTTGTGGTAGGAGCCACTGCCAGCAGGTTAGGTAGCAAGTGTCTATGGGGCTCTGTCTCCTGCAGGTGTCTGTGTTTATGCTGGGGGGCAGGGGAGGAAAATGGCACATGCCAGCTTTCTCATTTTCAGAGATGTTGAACAACACACGCTGAAATCAGTTTGCACAGATCTGTCTCCTATTTGCCTGCAGCATTGTGGAAACTGCCCTTTTTATGTTGTCTCTCCTCTCAGGCTGCTGTCTCTTTTAGGGCAGTCACCCAGCTATCACTTGACCTTCTGGTTTGGAGTGCTGAGTCAGCTGACCTCTAAAGTTCCAGGGTCCAAGACACATTGGTTATACAAACTCATAGAACTCAGCCCCTCTGGTTTTAAAGCCAAATGCTATGGAGATTAGTTTTCCCAGTGTGAGTTCCCTGTTGCATAGTCCCATTTCTCTGCCCTCTCTGTGTGCACAGTTCCCTCCCTCTGCCTTTCTGACCTTCGTAACCTTTCAGATGTAGCATCTTTCCTGTGTGTAGTTGTGGAGTTTGTTCTGCCAGTCTTTGGATCACTGTCTGGTTTATTGCCTTGGGTGTAAATTATATATACTTGAAAATGTGGGACATAGTGAGCTCAGGATCCTCCTGCTCTGCCATTTTCCCATGTTCCTACCCAGCTGATAGTATGAGTTTTTGTATTGATTCATTATCTTATATTGAACCATTGTAGCTTTTCTAGGATAAATCCCACCTGGTCATGATGTATAATACTTTGAACATGCTTCTTAATTCAATTTGTTTGTTGTTTGTTAAGGCTTTTACATCTATAATAAGGAATTTTGTTGTATAGTTTTTTCTAATGTCTTTATCGGGCTATGCAGGTAATGCTAGCTTTATGGAATGAGATAGGAAGTATTCCCTCCATTTAAATTTTTTTTTTATAAGAGTTTGAAAAAGATATGTTATTTTTTTCTTGAAATACTTGTAGAAGTCACCAGTGAAGCCATATGATCTAGGACTTTTTTATTCAAAATTTTTCATTACTGATTCAGTGTCTTTGTTGTGGGTCTGTTCAGATTTTCTGTTTCTTCTTAAAGTAACTTGTGTTTGGTAATTTATATTATAATAAGAATTTGTTCTTATTATCTAGTTTATCTTATTTGTTGTGATATGGTTGTTTGTCCTTGTTATTTCTATAAGGTCAATAATAATGTTCCTTCTTTCATTTTTTATTTTAATTGTGTGTATCTTTTTCTTTTTTTATTCTTTGTCATTCTAACTAAAAGTTTGTCAATTTTGTTGATGTTTTCAGAGAATGAAATTTTTAAAATTTTTACTTAGTTAACATGCAGTGCAATATTGGTTTCTGGAGTAGAATTCAGAGATTCATCATTTACATTCAACACCCAGTGCTCATCACAAGTGCCCTACTTAATACCCTTCACCTATCTATCCCATCCCCCCACCAACCTCCCTCCATCAACCCTCAGTTTGTTCTCTCTTGTTAAGAGTCTCTTATGGTCATTGGGGAGGGTATGTATTGTGATGAGCAGTGGGTATTATATAAGACTGATGAATCACAGACCTGTACCCCTGAAACGGATAATACATTATAGGTTATTTAATTTAATTTAAGTTAAAAAAAATAAAAGCTTTAAGTAAGTAAAAAAAGAGTCTCTTATGCTTTATTTCCCTTTCTCCCTTATCCCCTTCCCATATGTTCATCTGTTTTCTTTCTTAAATTTCACATATGAGATCACATGGTATTTGTCTTTCTCTAACTGACTTATTTCACTTAGCATAATACACTCTAGCTCCATCTATGTAGTTGCAAACAACAAGATTTCATTTTTTGATGTCTGAGTAATATTCCATTATATATATATGTACCACAGCTTCTTTATCCATTCATCAGTTGATGGACATTGGTGGGGTATCTCCATAGTTTGCCTATTGTTGATAATGCTAATATAAACATCAGAGTACATGTATAACTTTGAATCTGTATTTTTTTTATCCTTTGGGTAAAAATACCTAGTAGTGCAATTGCTAGATCATATGGTAGTTGTATTTTTAACTTTTTTGAGGAACCTCCATACTGTTTTCCAGAGTGGCTGCACCAGTTTGCATTCTCACCAACAGTGTAAGAGGTTTCCCATTTCTCTGCATCCTTTCCAACACCTGTTGTTTCTTGTGTTGTTAATTTTAGGCATCTGACAGGTTGTGAGGTGATATCTCATTGTAGTTTTGATTTGTATTTCCCTGATGATGAGTGATATTGAGCATCTTTTCATGTGTCTGTTAGCCATCTGTGTGTCTTCTTTGGAAAAGTGTCTATTCATGTCTTCTGCCCATTTCTTAACTGGATTATTTGTTTTTTGGGTGTTGAATTTGATAAGTTCTTTATAGATTTTGGGTATCAACCCTTTACTAGATATGTCATTTGCAAATATCTTCTCTCCCTCCATAGGCTGCCTTTTAGTTTTGTTGATTGCTTCCTTTGCTGTGCAGAATCTTTTTATTTTGATGAAGTCCCAATAGTTAACTTTTGCTTTTGTTTCCCTTGCCTTCGGCAAAATGTCTAATAGGTTGCTACGGCTGAGGTCAAAGAGGTTGCTGCCTGTGTTCCTTAGAATTTTGATGGCTCCTTGTCTCATATTTAGGTCTTTCATCCATTTTGAATTTATTTTTGTGTATGGTATTGGAAAGTGGTCCCGTTTCGTTCTTCTGCATGTTGCTGTCCAGTTTTCTTAACACCGTTCGTTGAAGAGACTTTTTTCCATTGGATATTCTTTCCTGCTTTATCAAAGATTAGTGTGGTTGTGGTTCCAATTCTGGGTTCTCTGTTCTGTCCCATTGATGTCTGTTTCTACTTTTATGCCACTACCATACTGTCTTGATGAGTATGGCTTTGTAATATAGTTTGAAATCCAGAATCGTAATGCCTCAGTTATTTTTTTTTCAGGATTGCTTTGGCTATTCGGGGTCTTTTGTGGTTCCATACAAATTTTAGAATTGTTTGTTCTAGCTCTGTGAAAAATACTGGTGGTATTTTGATAGGGATTGCATTAAATGTGTGGATTACATTGGGTAGTATAGATATTTTAACAATATATGTTCTTCCAATCCTTGAGCATGGAATGCTTTTCCCATTTTTTTGTGTCCTCTTCAATTTATTTCATAAGTGTTATAGTTTTCAGCATAAATATCTTTTACATTTTTTAGTTAGGTTTATTCCTAGGTATCTGTCTGTTTTTGGTGCAGTTGTAAATGGGATCAGTTCTTGATATCTCTTTCTGCTGCTTCATTATTGGTGTAGAGAAATGCAACAGATTTCTGCACATTGATTTTATATCCTGCAGCTTTGCTGAATTCATGTATTAGTTTTAGCAATTTTTTGGAATCTTTTAGGTTTTCTACATAGAGTATCATGTCATATGCAAATAGTGGAAGTTTGACTTCTTGCCGTTTTGGATGCCTTTTTTTTTCTTTGTGTTGTCTCATTCCTTATCCTAAGACTTCTAGTAGTATGTTAAATAGTAATGGTGAGAGTGGACATACCTGTTTTGTTCCTCACTGTAGCAGAAGGGCTCTCAATTTTTCCGCAGTGAGGATGATATTAGCTGTGAGTCTTCTATATGTGACCTTTATGATGTTGAGGTATGTTCCATGTATCCTTCTATTTGTTGAGGGTCCATGTATTTGAGGTCTTTCCAAATTTTTTCTTCTGTTTGACTTCAAGTTTCCCAGTGTTGTGGTCCAAAAATATGCATGGTATGATATCAGTCTTTTTGTACTTGTTTAGGGCTGATTTGTGACCCAGTATGTGATCTATTCTGGAGAATGTTCCACTGCATTCAAAAAGAATGTGTACTGGGTGCCTGGGTGGCTTAGTTGGTTAAGCGACTGCCTTCGGCTCAGGTCATGATCCTGGAGTCCCTGGATCGATTCCCGCGTCGGGCTCCCTGCTCGGCAGGGAGTCTGCTTCTCCCTCTGACCCTCCCCCCTCTCATGTGCTCTCTCTCATTCTCTCTCAAATAAATAAAATCTTTAAAAAAAAAAAAAGAATGTGTACTGTGCTGCTTTAGAATGAAATGTTCTGAATGTATCTGTTATGTCCATCTGGTCTAGTGTATCATTTAATGTCATTGTTTCCTTTTTGATCTTCTGCTTAGATGATCTGTCCATTGCTGTGAGTGGGGTGTTAAAGTCCCCTACTATTATTGTATAATTATCAATGAGTTTCTCTTAAGTTTTTTAGTAATTGATTTATATATTTGGGTACTACCAAGTTAGGTGTATAAATATTTTCAATTATTAGATCATCTTGATGTATAGACTCCTTAGTTATGATATAAGGCCCTTCTTCATTTCTTGTTGCAGTCTTTGTTTTAAAATCTAGTTTAGCTGATATATGGATGCCTACTCCAGCTTTCTTTTGACGTCCGTTTGCATGATAGATGGTTATCCATTCACTCACTTACAGTTTTCAGATGCTTTAGGTCTAAAATGAGTCTCTTGTAAAGGAAGCATATAGATCTTTTTTTCTATATATTCTGATACCCTATGTCTTTTGATTGGAACTTTTAGTCTGTTTACATTCAGAGTGTTTATTGGAAGATAAGAATTTAGTGTCATTGTGTTATCTGTAGAGTTGGTGTTTCTGATGATGTTCTCTGGTCCTTTCTAGTCTTTCTTGCGTTCGTTCTTTTCCCCCACTCACAGAATCCTCAATATTTCTTGCAAGGATGGTTTAGTGGTCACAAATTTCTTTAGTTTTTGTTTGTCTGGGAAACTCTATCTCTCCTATTCTGAATGGCAGCCTTGCTGGATAAGGAATTCTTGGCTGCAGATTTTTCCCATTCAGCAATTTGAACATACCCTTCCATTCTCTTCTGGCCTGCCAAGTTTCTGTGGCGAGATCTGCTGTGAATCTGGTCTGTCTTCCCTTATAGGTTAAGGGTTTTTTTTCCTTGCTGCTTTCAGGATTCTTTACTTGTCTGTGTATTTTGTGAATTTGATTATGATATGCCTTGGTGATCATTGATTTTTGTTTAATTTAATGGGAGTTCTCTGTGCTACTTGGATTTTTATGGCTGAATCCTTCCCCAGATTAGGGGAATTTTCAGATACAGTAAACCTCCTGCCCCTTTTTTCTCTCTTCATCTTCGGGGACTTCTATGATATAGATGTTATTCTGTTTTAATAAGTCATTGAGGTAGCTAAGTCTCCCTTTGTGATCCATTACCATTGTTTTCCTCTTCTTTTCAGCTTCATTATTTTCCATTATTTTATCTTCTATATCACTGATTTGTTTCTCTGCTTCGTCCGTTCTCATTTTTATGGCCTCCATTTGGGCTTGCATCTCGGTTATAGCAATTTTAATTTTGGCCTGACTAGATTTTAGTTCTTTTATGTCTGCAGTAAGGGAGTCTCTGGTGTCTTCTGTGCTTTTCTCAAGCCCAGCTAGTAGCCGTATAATTGTTTTAAATTCTATTTCAGACATCTTACTTATATCTCCATTGATTAAATAAATGCTGGCCATCATTTCTTCCTGTTCTTCCTTTTGGGGTAAAATCCTTTGTCTCATCATTTTGGAGGAAAAAAATAATAAAACAACAAAAATAAAAATAATCAATAATTTTAAAAAAATTAAAAAAATAAAATAGAATACATAAAGGAAGCTAGATTCTAGGTGTGTTTTCATCTGCTTTTTATGGGAAGCTTGGTACAAAAAGTAGAAAGAGAAGAAAAAGAAACAAAAACAAAAAATAAAATAAAAAATATGTAAAATAAAAGAAAATAATAAATGTTGTTTTTGTATTTTAAAAAGGAAACAAAACAGACAAAAACCAAAAAAAAAAGAAGAAACAAATATCAAACAAAGAACAAAAAACTCAGAGGAAACTAGGTCCTAGAGCTAAAGCTTTGCAGCACGGTATAATAAGCAGACTTGGTGTGGGTGAGGGGATTGTGCTGGGTTTTTTTGGGAGGGACCAGTTGCTCTGATTTTCAGGTGGAATTCCTCTAGTAGAAGTGTGCCTGCTTGGCAGGGGGAGGGGGCGGGCTAGGTATAGTGGCCTGTAATCCACTTGGTGCTCTTTAGCTCATTGAGGTGGATCATGCTGGTGGGTGCAGGGAGAAAATGGTTTTGCAGCGTTCTCTTGTCTCTGCAGTGGGGAAATGGGCACCACCCCTCTTTAATGAGCCCTCAGAGACATGCAAACAATGACCCCTCCTGCGTTCCTGGTTTCTTTCAGATCCCCGCCTTAACCCTGTCTGTGTTGGAGCTGGCTGCCTGCCAAATGGCACAGCACTCCTGTTTTTTGTCAAGTGGGGCTGTGTTTCAAAACCCCATGCTTTAGAGACCCCTGAGGTGCAGATCTGCACTGATCCTCTGGGGGAGGGTTTCCCTGTATTGTGTACAGTGCTGGCTTGTAGCAGAAGACAGTGGAAGAATGGTGCAGCAGTTGAGAGTCATGGTGAATTGCAATACACAGCCAGTGGCAGATTTTGTAGACCCCAGCCCGTGTCTTTTTTCCTGTACTGGTGGGCAGGGCAGCTCAATGTCACTTTGCCTTTGCCCACAGAGAGGCCATATCACCACTCCCAAATGCCTTCAAGCTGTTTCTGGTGCTGGCTTGTCCCAGAAGACTGTTGCAAGACCATGCAGCCCTTGGTGTTTATGGAAATTGCAACACACAGCCTGTACCTGGGTTTGTAGTCCTCAGCTGGAGTCTTTTCTTATACTAGTGGGTTGGGCAGCTGGATGTCCCCACAGGGTCTTTTGCCCACAGAGATGCCATATCACCTCTCCCAAATGCATTGCAAGCAAGAGAACTGCTTCTCCCCATGTGGCCCTGGGGATCCGCAGGCTGTTTGCTCCTGGGGCTCAGCTCTGCTCCCCCACTGGAGCACCACTCAGCTCCCCAGGTGTGAACCTGCGTATGTCACAAACTTCTGAAACCGCGGAATATGTGCTTTGCTGTTTATAGAAAACTAGCAGTATTGTAGCCTTCTTCTTTTCCCCCCGTCAGTTGTTTTGAGCAATAGTTTTCTTGTGTGTCCTCTGCACGAGTTTTCATTTTTTTTCTTCCACGCTTTTTCTCTCTCTTCTCCTTCTCTCTTGCTACTCTGTCTTCAGTCAGGGCTCCCTCACCTGGGGAGCGCCCACCACTCTTATCTCCCATGTATCAACTCTCCACAGTGCCACCTTCAACAGGTAGTTTTTCTGGTTTATAGAAGTGCAGCAGCATTCTTTAAGACTTCCTATTGATTTCTTGTGTGTTCAGAATGATTTGATATTTAGCTGTGTTCGAGTGAGGAGTCAGACTTACAGTTACCCTACTCCGCCATCTTAACCTCCCTCCTGCCAAAGGATGAACTTTTACTTTCATTGCTGTTTTGTTCTTTTTTCTTTCTTTCATTTATCTCCCCTCGTATCTTTATTGTTTCCTTTCTTCTAGTGTCTTTGAATTTAGTTTAGTCTTCTTTTTTTTTTTATTAAGATTTTTTATTTATTTGTCAGAGAGAGAGAGAGCACAAGCAGGGGGAGCAGCAGAGGGAGAGGGAGAAACAGGCTCCCCACTGAGCAAGGAGCCCGATGTGGGACTCGATCCTAGGACCCTGGGATCGTGACCTGAGCCGAAGGCAGACGCTTAACGACTGAGCCACCCAGGCGTCCCCTTCTTTTTCAACTTAAGATGTAAAGTTAGGTTATTTATTGGAAATATGTCTGTGTTTTTAATGTAGGCTTTTAGTGCTACAATTTTCCCTCTGAGCACTGCTTTCATTGCATTGCATATGTTCTGATATGTTGGTTTCTTTTTAACATTTGGGTCATTTTTTATAGTTAAATATATATAACATTTTTCACTTTCACCATTTTGAAATGTACAACTCTGTAGCATTAAGTATATTCATATTGTGCAATGATCACTATCGTCCATGTCTACAACTTTTTCATCTTTCCCAATTGATACTCTGTACCCATTAAATACTAATTAGTTCTCTTCCCTTCTTTTTCCTACCTCTGGCAACCACCGTTCGTCTTTCTGTCTCTATAAATTTGATTATTCTAGGTACTTCATATAAGTGGAATCATAAAATATTTATATTGTCTTTTTGTGACTAGTATTTTTACTTAGAATAATGTTATCAGGGTTCATCCATGTTATAGCATGTGTCTGAATTTCCTCCCTTTTTAAGGCTGTATAGTATTCCATTTTATGCATTTACTACATTTTGTTTATCATCTGTTCATCTGTCAGTGGACACTGAGTTGCTTCCACCTTTTGGGTATTGTGAATAACGTGAATGTGGATGTACAAGTGTCTGAATTCCTGCTTTGAATTATTTTGGTTATATACCCAAAAGTGGAACAGCTAGATCATATGGTAATCCTATTTTTAATGTTTTGAGGAACTGCTATTGTGTTTTCCACAGTGACTACACCATTTACCTTCTCACCAGGAAAGCACAAGAGTTCCAGTTTCTTATTATCCTTGCCAACACTGGTTATTTTCTGTTTGTGTTTTTTTGTTTTATCATAGCCATCCTAAAGAGTGTGAAGTGGTATCTCATTGTGATTTTGATATGCAATCTTCTCATGATTCATAATGTTGAGCATCTCTTCATATGGTTATTGCCCATTTTTATATCTTCTTTGAGGAAATGTATATTGAAATCTTTCACTCAATTTTTGAGCTTTTCTTTGTTGTTCCCTAATATAGGAGTTCTTTATATATTGTGGATATTAATGTGATTTTTAAATAGTTTCTCTCATTCCATGGATTGCCTTTTACTCTGTTGACAGTATCCTTTTATATAGTTTTTAATTTTGATGAAATCTAGTTTGTCTCTTTTTCTTTTGTTGCCTGTGTGTTTGATGTTACATTTAGGAAATCATTGCTAAATCCAATATGATGAAACCTCCATTATAATTTCTCCTAAGAGTTTTATAGTTTTAGCTGTTATATTTACGTCTTTGGTCTGTTTGAGTTAATTTTTGTATTTCTTGTTAGATAAGGGTCCAACTTCATTTCTTGCATGTGGACATTTACTTTTGCCACCATAATTTGTTGAAGAGGCTGTTCTTTCGCCACTGAATGGTCTTGACACTATCGTCAACAATCATTTCAGTATAGATACATAGCTTTATTTCTGGGCTCTCTTCTGTTCCATTGGTCTATATGTTTATTTTTATGATATGACCATATTATTTTGGTTATTGCAGCTTTGTAATATATTTTGAAATCAGGAAATATGCTTCCAGCCTTGTTCTTCTTGCTCAAGATTGCCTTGACTCTTCAGGGCCTTTTGTGGTTCCTTATGAATTTTAGGATTTTATTCTATGAAAAAAGCCATTGGAATTTTAATAGGGATTGCATTGACTATATAGAAGGTTTTGGGTGGTATGGACATTTTAACAATATCAATATTTCTGAACCATGAACATGATGTCTTTTCATTCATGTCTTCTTTAATTTTTTCATCAATATTTTATAATTTTTAGTGTGTAAGTCTTCCACGTATTTAGATCAGTTTATTCCTATTTTAATTTTTTTGTTCCTATTGTGAATGAGATTGTTTTCTTAATTAACTACTTGGATAGTTTGTTCTTTGTGTATGGAAACATGACTGATTTTCATGTATTGATTTTGTATCCTGCAACTTTACTGAATTTGTTTATTCTAACAGTATTTTTATTGACCCATTAGGGTTTTCTACATATATGATCCTGTCATCTGTAAACAAAGATAATTTTATTTCTTTCTGATTTGGTTGCCTAATATTATTTCTTTTTCTTGTTTAATTGCTCTGGCTAGGACTTCCAGTACTATGTTGAGAAGAAGTGGCCAGAGTGGGCATCCTTTCCTTGTATTGGATCTTAAAGGGAAAGCTTTCAGTTTTTCTCCATTGAGTATGATGTTAGCTGTGAGCTTTTCATATGTGGCCTTTATTATGTTGAGGTAAGTTTCTACTATATTTATTTTGTTGAGAAGTTTTAATTGTGAGTAGTTGCTGAACTTTGTTAAATGTTTTTTCTTCTTCTACTAAGATGATCATCCTTTTCCCTTCATATGGTTAATGTGGTGTATCACATTGATTTACTTATACTGAACCATCCTTGTACCCCAGGGATAAATCCCACTTGGTCATGGTGTATGATCCTTTTAATGTGCTATTGAATTTGGTTTACTAGTATTTTATTGAGGATTTTTACATCTGCATTCATCAGGAATATTGGCCTGTAGTTTTCTTTTCTTGTAGTGTCTTTGGTTTTGGTATCAGTATGATGCTGGCCTCATAGAGGGTTTGGAAATACTACTTCATCTCGTTTTTGGAAGAGTTTAAGAAATCGGTATGAATTCTTCTTTGAATGTTTGGTAGAGTTTATCCTTGTAGCCATCTTGTCTTGGGCTTTTCTTTGTGGGATGGTTTTGATTACTGATTCTATCTCTTGTCATTGGTCTGTAGAGTCTGTTTTCTTTTTGACTCAGTATTGGTATTTTATATGTTTCTAGGAATTTACCCATTTTTTCTAGGCTTTTGTTTTCTGACATAGAGTTCACAATAGTCTCTTATGTTCCTTTTTATCTGTGAAGAAAATGTAGTATTGTCTATTTTTCTTTCTTTAAAGATTTTATTTATTTATTTATTTGACAGATATATAGAGAGAGCACAAGCAGGCAGAGCAGCAGGCAGAGGGAGAGGTTGACGCAGGGCTCCATCCCAGGACCCTGGGATCATGACCTGAGCCGAAGGCAGACGCTCAACTTACTGAGCCACCCAGGTGCCCCTATTTTTTAATTTTATTTATTTGAGTCTTTTTTTTCCCTTAGTCTAGCTAAGGGGTTTTTGATTTTGTTTTCAAAAAATTAACTCTTAGTTTGTTGGGTTTTTTTCCTGTTGTTTTACAATACTCTATTTGTTTCATTTATGTTCTGGTCTTTATGATTTCTTTTCTTCCACTGACTTCAGGTTTGGTTTGTTCTTCTTTATCTACCTTGAGGTGAAAAGTAAGGTTGTTTGTTTGAGACTCTCTTAGTTCAGGCTGCTCTAATAAAATAGATTGGTGCTTTATAAACACCAGTAATTTATTTTTCACAGTTTCGAAGGCTGGAAGGTCCAAGATCAAGGTGTCAGGAGATTCAGTGTCTGATGAGGGCCCACCTTCTGGTTCATAGATGGCTGTCTTCTTCCTTACGTGATGGAATAGCCTAAGGATCTCTCTCAGATCTCTTTCATATGGGAAGTAATCCTGTTAATGAGGCTGTACTTTCATGACCTAATCATCTTTGAAAGGCCCTACCTGCAAATACTATTGCATTGTGGATTAGGTTTTTTTTTAAGATTTTATTTATTCATTTGACAGAGAGCACAAGCAGAGGCAACAGCAGGCAGAGGGAGAGGGAGAAGCAGCCTCCCCGCTGAGCAGGGATCCCAGTCCCAGGACCCTGGGATCATGAGCTGAGCCGAAGGAAGACGCTTAACTGACTGAGCCACCCAGGCGCCCTTGGATTACGTTTTAACATGAATATGGGTGGGGGGCCCAAAAATGCACTCTGTTACAGATATCTTTTTTAATGTAGGCACTTAACACTATAAAGTTGCATCTAACTACTACTTTTGTTGCATCCCTTAAATTTTGGTATGCTGTGTTTTCCTGTTTTTCTCAAGATACTTTTTCTTAAAGGTTTATGTATATATTTGAGAGAGAGAGGGCAAGTGTGCACGTGAATGGGGGGAGGGGTAGAGGGAGAGAATCTTCAAGCAGATTCCACGCTGAGCACAGAGCTGGACAAGGAGCTCCATCTCCTGACCTATGAGATGATGACCTGAGCCAAAGCCAAGAGTTGGATGCTTAACTGACTGAGCCATCCAGGTGACCCTGTCTCAAAATACTTTTTATTTTTTCCCCTCCCTCCTTCTGTCATTCCTTCCTTCCTTCCTCCCCCCTTCTCTTCTCTTCTTTTCTCTTCCTTTTCTTTTCTCTTCTTTCTTTCTTTGTAACTGACATTCAGCGTTATATTAGTTTTAGGTGTATAACATAGAAATCAAGTTTATAAATTATGCTCTGTTCATCACAAGTATAGTTACCGTCTGTCACAATACATTGATATTATAATATCTTTGAGTATATTCCTTATGCTGTGTCTTTTATTCTCATGACTTAAGCATTCCATAACTGGAAGTCTGTATCTCCCACTTTTCTTCGCCCATTTTGCCCAACACTCCCACCCCAATCCTCTCTGGAAACCATCAGATTATCCGCTGTATTTATAGGTCTCATTCTTTTTTTGTTGTTGTTTATTTATTTGGTGTTCTAATCCCACTTATGATTGAAATCATATGGTTTTATCTTTCTCAGTCTGACTTATTTTACTTAGCGTAATACCTTCTGGGTCCATCCATGTTGTCTTACATTGCACAATGCCATCCTTTTTTATGGCGATGTAATATTCTGTGTGTGCGCGTGTGTGTGTGTGCGCGCACACACGTGCGTGCACACAAGCACATACGCACACCACATCTTCCTTATCCAGTTGTCTATTGATGAACACTTAGGTTGCCTCTATATCTTGGCTAATATCAATAAAGCTGCCATAAACAAAGGAGTGTATTAATCTTTTCAAATTAATGTTTTCATTTTCGTTGGGTAAATGCCCAGTAGTGTAATTATTGGATCATTATGGTATATATAGTTTTAATTTTTTGACAGACCTCCATACTGTGTTCCACAGTGGCTATACCAATTCACATTTCCACCAACAGTGTATGACAGTTCCTTTTTCTCCACATCCTCACCAGCACTTATTTCTTCTATTTTTGATTTTAGCCATTCCAATACATGTGGGGTGATATCTAATTGTGGTTTTGATTTGCCTTTCTGTTATGATTAATGATGTTGAATACCTTTTCATGTACTTATTAGCCATTTATATGTCTTCTCTGTAGAAATGTCTATTTACTTACTCTGCCCACTTTGAAATTGTGGCATTTGTTATTTTGCTACTGAATTATAGGAGTTCCAAATATATATTTTAGATATCAACCCCTTATGAGTTATATGGTTTGCAAATAATTTCTCGTATTCCATAGGTTAGATTTTCTCTGTGTTGATTGTTTCCTTTGAAGTGCAGAAGTTTTAGAGTTTGATGTACTCTCATTTGTGTATTTTTACTTTCCTATACTTTTGATGTCATATCCAAGAAAACTTTGCCAAATCCAATGTCGCAATGTTTTCCTCCTGTTTTCTTCTTGAAGTCTTACAGATTTTATTTTTTTTAAATATTTTATTTATTTGACAGAGAGAGACACAGCGAGAGAGGGAACACAAGCAGGGGGAGTGGGAGAGGGAGAAGCAGGCTTCCCGCTGAGCAGGGAGCCTGATGCGGGGCTTGATCCCAGAACCCTGGGATCATGACCTGAGCCAAAGGCAGACGCCCAAAAGCTGAGCCACCCAGGTGCCCCGAAGTCTTACAGATTTTAGATAAGATATTAGATATCTTATATTTAAGTATTTAATCTATTTTGAGTTGATTTTTGTGTATGGTATTATGTAAGAATCCAGCTGTAGTTTTTTTGTATGTGAATATCCAGTTTACCCTTACCATTTGTTTAAGAGACTGTACTCTCTCATTGTGTGGTCTTGGCACTCATAGGAGACTATTTTAATGTATGGGCAAGATAATATTTCTGGGCTTTCTATTCCATTCTTTTGGTCTATATGTTTGTTGTTATGCCAGTCCCAACTGTTTGTTTACTGTTGCATTGTGACGTATTTTGAAATCCATAAGTGTGAGGCCTCCAACTTTTCCCCCTCAAGATTGTTGTGGCTTTTCAGGGGCTCATGAGTTTCCATATGAAGTTTTGGACTTTTTTTCTATTTCTGCAAAAAAAAATGACATTGAGAGTTTGATTGGGTTTGCATTGATTGTATAAATTGCTATGGGTAGTATGAGTGTTTTAACAGTATTAAATCTTCCAATCCATGAATATAGGATATCTTACCATTTATTTGTGTCTTCTTTCTTTTAGTAATATTTTATAGTTTTTAGAGTAGAAGTCTTTTGCCTCCTTGGTTAAGTTTATTCCTGATTACTGTACTACTTTTGATACTGTTGTAAATAGGATTGTTTTTGTAACCTTCATTTTTAGTTTGTAGAGACACATCTGTTTTTTTGTTTTGATTTTGCATTCTGCAATTTTGCTGAATTCTTTTATTAGTGTTAACAGTTTATTTCAGGAATCTTTAGGGTTTTCTTATATAAGGTTATGTCACAGGTGAATAGAGATAATTTTACTTACCCATTTTGGATGCCTTCCTTCCTTTCTCCCCCATCTGCCCCCCCCCTTTTTTTTTTGGTCTAATTACTGTGGGTAGGGTGTCCAGTACCACATAGACTAGAAATGGTGAAAGTGAATGCCTTGTGTTGCTCTGGATCTTAAAAAATTCTTTCAGGCTTTCCCTGTTAGGTATGATGTTAGCTGTGGTTTTTTAATTTATGAACTTTATTTTGTTGAGGTGGTTTCCCTCTTTTCCTAGAATTTTTAGTGTGTTTTCTTTATGAAAGGATGTTGAGTATTATCAGATGCTGTTTCTGTATCAAATGATATGATAATGTGGTTTTTATCCTTCATTCCATTAATGTGTATATTACATTATTTAATTTTTAGATGTTGATCTATCCTTGTATGTCAAGAATGAGAACTTGGTCATGGTGTATACTCATGTTAATGTGCTATTGAATTAGATTTCTTAATATGTTTTTGAACATTTTTCTATCAGTATTTATTAGGGGATATTCCTATATAATTTCCTCTTTCTTTAGTGTCTTTTTCTGCTTTTGTTTACAGGGTATAAATTTCAAAGTGTTTTCTCCTCTTCAGCATCTTGGGAGAGTTTAAGAAAGGTTGATATTAACATTTAAAATATTTGGTAGAATGCTTCTATGAACCCATCTTGGGCTTTTCTTTCTTTTTTTTTTGAGAAATTTTTGATTACTTATTCAGTCTACTTAGTTATAGGTCTGTTCCTACTTTTTTATTTTTTTATCATTCAGTCTTGGTAGGTTTGTATGTTTATAGGAATTTATCTGTTTCTTGTAGGTTATCGAATTTGTTGGCATATTGTCATTCATAATGTTCTCTTGTAATCCTTTTTATTTCTGTGCCATCAGTTGTAATGTACCCTTGTTCATTCCTGATTTTATTTGAATCATTTTTTCGTACCAGTCTACCTAAGGGTTTTTCACTTTTGTTGATGTTTTTAAGAATCCAACTCAATTTCATTTCTTTTTTTCTATTGCTTTAGTCATCTCAGTTTTTAAATCTCTGCTCCAATATTTTTTATTTTCATACTTTCATTAACCTTGGTGGTAGTTTGTTACTCTCTTTCTAGTTCTTTGAGATATAGTTAGGTGGATGATTTGAGTCCTTTCTTCTTTTTTAATGTTAGTACTTATAGCTACACTTTTTTTAGTCCTGATTTTGCTGTGTTTCTTTACTTTTCATATGTTGTGTTTTAGTTTTATTTCTCTCAAGATATGCTCTAATTTCCCTTGTGATTTCTTCTTTGAACCATTGGTTAACAGTATATGTTGTTTAATTTCCTCATATTTGTGGATTTTCATTTTTCTTCTGTTGATTTCTACTTTCATTCCATTTTGGTGGTAAAAAATATTTCATATAAATTCAGTCTTCTTAAATTTGTTAAGTCCTGTTTTGTGATCATACATGTGGTCTATCCTGGGAAATGTTCCATGCACACTTAGAAAGACTATGTATTCCACTTTTGTTGGGTGGAGTGTTCCATATATTGCTCTATAGTGTTGTTTAAATCTTTCATTTCCTTATTGATTTTCTGTCTGGTTGATTTGGATTCACCCATTTACCAGCATATAAGATCTTCATTGTACCTAGTAGTACAATTGCTGGATTGTATGGTAGCTCTATTTTTAACTTTTTGAGGAACCTCTATACTGTTTTACTGTTTTCCAGAGTGGCTCCACCAAGTTTGCATTCTCACCAACAGTGTAAGAGTATTCCCCATTCTCTGCATCCTCGCCAAGATCTGTTGTTTCCTGTGTTGCTAATTTTCGCCATTCTGACTGATGTGAGGTGGTATATCGTTGTAGTTTTGATTTGTATTTCCCTGATGATGAGTGATGTTGAGCATCTTTTCATATGTCTGTTAGCCATCTGGATGTTTTCTTTGGAAAAATTTCTGTTCATGTCTTCTGCCCATTTCTTCACTGTATTACTTGTTTTTTGGGTATTGAGTTTTATAATTTCTTTATATATTTTGGATACGAACTCTTTATCTGGTATATCATTTGCAAATATCTTCTCCCATCCCGTAGGTTGCCTTTTAGTTTTGTTGATTGTTTCCTTCACTGTGCAGAAGCTTTGTACCTTGAAGAAGCATGAATAGTTCACTTTTTCTTTTGTTTTCCTTGCCTCCAGAGGCGTGATTAGTAAGAAGTTGCTACAGTTAAGGTCAAAAGGTTGCTGCCTGTGTTCTCCTTTAGGATTTTGATGGTTTCCTCTCGCACATTTAGGTCTTTAATCCACTTAGAATTTATTTTTGTGTATGGAAAGAAAGTGGTCCAATTTATTCTTCTGCAAGTTGCTGTCTAGTTTTCTTAACACCATTTGTTGAAGAGATTGTCTTCTTTTTCCATTAGATATTCTTTCCTGCTTTGTTAAAGACTACTGGACCATATAGTTTTGGGTCCATTTCTGGATTTTCTCTTCTGTTCCGTTGATCTGTATTATCTGTTTTTGTGCCCGTACCACAGTGTCTTGATAACTACAGCTTTTTAATAATAGCTCGAAGTCTGGAATTGTGATGCTACCAGCTTTGCTTTTTTTTTTTTTTTTCCAAGATTGCTTTGGCAATTCAGCATCTTTTGTGGTTCCATACAAATTTTAGAATTGTTTGTTCCACCTCTGAAAAATGCTGTTGGTATTTTGATAGGGATGGCATTAAATGTGTACTATGCGTTGGGTACGAAAGACACTTTAATAGTGTTTGTTCTTCCAATCCGTGAGCATGGAATATTTCTCCATTTCGTTGTGTCTTCAATTCCTTTTATAAGTGTTCTATAGTTTTCAGTGAACAGATCTTTTGCCTCTTTGGTTAGGTTTATCCTAGGTATCTTACGGTTTTTGATGCAATTGTACATGGGATCAATTCCTTGATTTCTCTTTCTGTTGCTTTATTATAGGTGTATATAAATGCAGCAGATTTCTGTACATTGATTTTGTATCCTGAGACTGGATGGAATTCATGTATCAGTTCTAGCAGTTTTTTGGTGGAGTCTTTTTGCTTTTTTACATAGAGTATCATGTCATCTGTGAATAGTGAAAGTTTTCCTTCTTCCTTGCAGATTTGCATGCCTTTTATTTCTTCTTGCCTGATTGCTGAGGCTAGGACTTCCAGTACAGTGTTAAATAAGAGTGATGAGAATGGACATCTCTATCTTGTACCTGACCACAGAAGAAAAGCTGTCAGTTTTTCCCCATTGAGGATTTTAGCTGTAGGTCTTTCATATATGGCTTTTATGATGTTGAGGTATGTTCCATCTATACGTTCTTTGTTGAGGGTTTTTATCAAGAATTGATACTGGACTTTGTCAATTCCTTTCTGTATCTATTGAGAGGATCGTATGGTTTCTTCCTGTTTCAGTTTTTGTAGTTTATATGTTTCTAGGAATTTATCCATTTCTTCCAGATTGCCCAATTTGTTGACATATAATTTATCATAATATACTCTTATATTTTTATTTTTGTGTTGTTGTTTGTGATCTCTCCTCTCTCATTTATAATTTTATTTATTTGGGTTCTTTCTCTTTTCTTTTTGATAGGCCTGCATATAGTTTTATCAATTTTAGTAATTTTTTCAAGGAACCATCTCCTGGTTCCACTGATCTATTTTTTTTTTTAGTTTCTCTATCAATTATTTCTGCTGTAATCTTTATTATTTCCCTTGTTCTGCAGGCTTTAGGCTTCATTAATTGTTTTTCTAGGTCCTTTAGATGTAAGGTTAAGTTTTTAATTGAGATTTTTCTTGTTTCTTAAGGTAGGCCTGTATTGTTATATATATATCTTTTTTGGGACTGCTTTTGTTGCATTCCAAAAGTTTTGGATTGTTGTGTTTTCATTTTCAATTGTTTGCATACTTTTTTTGTTTTTTCCTTGATTTCCATATTGACCCACTCATTGTTTAGTACCATGTTGCTTAGCCTCCATGTATTTGTGGTCTTTCCAATTTTTTTCTTGTGGTTGACTTTAAGTTTCATAGTATTGTGGTCAGAAAGTATGCGTGGTATGATTTGAGTCTTTTTTTACTTGTTGAAGCCTGATTTGTGACCCAAATCACAGTAAATTAGGATTAAATGTTCTGAGCATATCTGTGAAGTCCATCTGGTCCAGTGTGTCATTCAATGCCATTGTTCCCTTGTTGATTTTCTGTGTAGATGATTTGTCCTTTGATGTAATTGAGGTGTTAAAAGTCCCCTACTATTATTGTATTATTATCGATCAGTTCCTTTATGTTTTTTAGTAAGTGATATATATATTTGTGTGTTCCCACTTTGGGGGCATAAATATTTACAATTGCTAAATCTTGTTGGATAGACCCCTTTATTATGATATATTGCCTTTCCTCATTTCTTGTTAGTCTTTGGTTTAAAATTTAGTTCGTCTGATGTAAATATTGCTACTCTAGTTCTTTTGATGTCCATTAGCATGATAAATGTTTCTCCATCCCCTCACTTTCAATCTGCAGGTAGTTTTAAGTGTAAAATATGCTGCATATGGATGGGTCTGCTTTTTTATCCACTCTGACACTCTTTGTCTTTTGATTGGAACGTTTACTCTATTTATATTGAATAATTATTGTTAGATATGAATTTAGTTCCATTTTATTACTGGTTTTGTCATTGTTTCTGGAGATTTTCTCTGTTCCCTTCTAATTTTTCTTGCTTTTGGTCTTTCTTTCCCACTCAAAGAGTGCCATTTAGTATGTCTTGTAGGACTGTTTTAGTGGTCATCAACTCTTTAAATTTTGTTTGTCTGGGAAACTAGTTCTTTTTCTTTTCTGAATGATAGCCTTGCTGGATAAAGTATTCCTGATTGCAGAATTTTCCCACTCAGTGCCTTGAATATATCATGCCACTCTCTTCTGGCCTGCCAGGTTTCTGTGGATAGGTATGTTGCTAACCTGTTTGTCTTACCTTGTAAGTTAGGGATTTCTCTTTCCTTGCTGCTTTAAGGAGTTTTTTCCTTATCTCTGTATTTTGCATATTTCATTACAGTATGTCTTAGTGTTGGCCTGTTTTGGTTGATTTTGATTGGAGTCTGTGCCTCCTGGATTTTGATGTCTCTTCCTTCCTCAGATTAGGGATGTTTTCAGCTATAATTGGTCAAATAAACCTTCTCTTCTTTTTTCCCCTCTCTTCTTCTGGGACTGCTATGATACCCATGTTTTTATGCTGTATGGAGCCGCTGAGTTCCTTAAGTCTATATTCATGATCCAGTATTTTTCTTTTCCTCTATGGCTTCATTATTTTCCATAATTTTGTCTTCTATATCACTTATTTTTTCTCTGCTTCTTCCATCCTTGTGGTTATTACAACCAATCAGTTTCGTGTCTCAGTTATAGCATTTTTTATTTTGACCCGACTAGTTTTTCAGTCTTTTATCTCTGCCGTGTGGGACTCCCTTGGTGTCTTTTATGCTTTCCTCAAGCCCAGTTAGTATCCCTATGTTTGTCACTTTAAATTTTGGATCAGGCATATTACTTATTTCTGTTTCAATTAGGTCCCTGGCTGTGTCCTTTCCTTGTTCTTTCTTTTGGCATGAATTCTTCTGTCTTGGCATTTTGTCTCGGTCTCTTGTCTTCTATTTGTTAGGAAATCCTGCTGTGTTTCTTGCTCCTGAGAGTAATGGTTTTAGGAAGAAGAGATCTTATAATATCTAGGGCCTGGCTCTTCAGGGAGTGATTCTGGTGTTTGCCGTGTGCAGTTTGCTTCTGTGTTTTGGCTGCTCTTTATTTCAGGTCACTCTTCTGCAGAGTTTCTCCTTGCCTGCAGTGCGGAGTGTTTGGACCTTTTTCAGAGTATGGTGAGTTTTAACTAGGTGTGCTCTGGTCTGCTTGTTAAAAGAGGCCATTTCCTGTTTCCACTAGAGCTGAAGCTTTGCTGCACTCTCTTGTCAGTAGGCTTGGTGTATATGGGGGATTTGTGCTAGTCTTCTGTGGGAGGGCCCCCTGCTCTGGTTCTCAGGCACACTTGCCTTAGTACAGAAGCACCTGCAGAGCACAGGGTGGTGAGGCTTGATGTAAGCTGCTAGGGCCTTCACTGTTGGTGCTGTTCTGCTCAGTGAAGTCAGTCCGAGCTGAAATTTGGGGGAGAAAAATGGCGCCAGCCGTCTTCCTCATGCCCAGAGAGGGGAGTTTGCACCTGCTGCTGTCTGGGAAGGCCTCACACAATAGCAAACAATCTCCTCTTGTGAATTGCAGGTGTCCCTCAGATCCCTGCCTTCAACCTATCTGTGTCTGGGTCATCTGCCTGCCCAGCAGTGCAGTGCACCTATGTTTTATCTTAGTAATGCCGGCTGAGTTTCAAAACTCCAAACTTTAGGGACCTGGCGCAGCTTGGACCCATGCTGGTCCTCTGTGGGAGAGTGTTGCAGCACTGGGGCTGGTGCTGGTTTGTCTCAGAAGAGTAGTTGCAGCAATGTGCAGGAGCTTGGAGTTTATATATAGTAGAATGGTACAAAAAAGGCATCATCCAGGTTTGCTGCCCTCACCAGGTGTTTCTGCCCCCATGCTTAGGAACCAGGTAGCCCAGTGGCTCACTGGCATTTGGCCCCTGAGTGGTATGCTGGATGCACTCCAGGAAGGGGTAACTCTTTCTCCCAGTGTGTCCCAGGGGTTCCTCAGATTGTGCTGTGCACTCCCGGGCCTCTGCTCTCCTCCACAGAAGTGCTGCTGCACCTGCTGGGCTCTACACTGACCATGGTGCAGACTTCTAAAACCCCAGTTTTTGAGCTCCACTGGTTGCAAAAACTCACAATAATCAGCCCTTCTCGTTTTCCCAGTCAGTGGTTTTGGGGAAGTGTTTTTCTTGTGTGATCCCATGTGTGCTTCTTTCTCTTTCCCTGTCTCCCTCTCTCTCTCTCTCTCCTCTCTCCATGATCAGGGCGCTCTCCCCTCTCCAGCACCTGCAATCCTCTTCTCCCTCAAATCACATCTTCACACCTCCTACCTTCCAGGATGTGTCCTCTTCTCACCCTCTCTTTGTACAGTTTGTTCTCTCAGTTCTCAGATTGATTTCTTGTGTGTTTAGAATGATTTGATATTTATCTAGCTGTGTTTGAGGCACGAGTCAAGCATAGTGTCCTCCTATATTCCACCATCCTCAGCCCTGTTCCACTTTCATTCTATTTGATTTCACTATGTTGTGTACCATTTTTGTCCCTCATATCTTGCCTTTTTGAGGTTTAGTTGATTATTTTGGCATGTCATAGTGATTCACTTCTCATTTCATTTTGTGTATATATATGTATATACATATATATATACATATATATATATAAGAAATTAGTGTTTAGTATAGGGATTACAACTAAAATTTGAAATTTATAACAATCTATTTTGAATTGATACCAATTTAACTTCAATAACATAAAGAAAATGCTGCTTCTATATAGGTGGAGTCTTCCTTCTTTATTGTTATCATATATTACTTCTTTATACATTGTATGACCTTTACCATGGATTTATAAATATTTTTATGTTTATCTTTAGTGTCATGTTTGAAGTAAAACATGGAGTTACAATCCAGAAATATAATAATGTTTAATATTTACCTAGTAGTCGTCTTTACTGGAAATTTTTATTTATTTATATGTCTTTGAGGTACTGTCTCATGTTCCTTCCCTTACATTTCCTTTAGCATTTCTTGTAAGACAGGTCAGCTAACTAAAGACACTCTCTGATGAGGTTGGTTCTTTCAGTTTCTGATTGTTTTCAGTGTTTCTGTTGAGGAATGGGTTTTTCAAGCTCTCTGCTCTTCCATTTTGCAGTCATGTCATTAGCTAAGATTCTTGGTATTATAACCAAAGTTAATTATCCTAGTTATTTTTCTGTGTGGTTATTTAGCTTGTGATATTTAAAGTCACTTGTATCTGAGGGTTGAGAGGATGGGCCAAATGGGTGAAAGGGGTAAAGGCTTCCAGTTACAGAAAGAATAAGTCATGGGGAGAAGTAGCCTTCTCCAGAAACCTGACCATGCTGTTTCCTTGGTATAGAACTTCCAGCCTTCATACCTTTCTGGAACATTGGCAGAGTAGGAGGATCCTGAGCTTACCTAATCCCACAGTAACACTAAGAAAATAGGCACATCAGTTCAAGTAACTCTGAAAATGACCTGAAGCCTGGCTGGTGGCAGACATATGGTGTGACTGCTGACACCACTCAGATATAAGCCCATGGCAGCCCAGACTGCCACCATAACAACAAAGGGACCAAACCCTGCCCTGTGTGCCTACAGCAGGCAAAGTGAGCATTGTAGTCAACTCTCTGCTGAAGGCATACGTGGCTCAGCCACAACAGGGCACATGCACCCAACATAGCAGACACCCATGAAGTGCCTGGTTCTCATGAAAGGGGGCATTGTGCTGCAGGACACCACAGGACCTCTTCTTCATAACATAGCTACTCTAAAGATTAGGGGACATGCCTGACTTACCTAATACATAGGAACAAACACAGAGAGTTAGGCAAAATGAGGAGGCAGAGGAATATGTCCCAAGTGAAAGAACAGCAAAAACCAAGCAATAGAGCTAAATGCAACAGATATAATCAATATGCTTCATAAAGAATTCAAAGTAGGGGCGCCTGGATGGCTCATTCGGTTAAGCATCTGCCTTCTGCTCGGGACATGATCCCAGGGTCCAGGGATCGAACTCCACATTGCGCTCCCTGCTCACTTGCTCAGTGGGGAGTCTGCTTCTCCCTCCTCCCCCCGCCGCTTGTACTCTCTCTCTCTTGCTCTCTCTGTCAAATAGAAAATGGACAGAGGACCCACATGGACATTTTTCCAAAGAACTCATACAGATGGCCAGCAGACAACATGAAATGATGCTCGACATCAGTAATTATCAGGGAAATGTAAATCAAAAGCACTGTGAGATATCACCATATGCCCATCAGAATGGCTAGAATAAAAAAGATAAGAAATAACAAGTATTGGCAAGGGTGTGGAGAAAAAGGAAGCCTTGTACACTGTTGGTGGTAATGCAGATTGGTGCAGACAGTGTGGAAAATAGTATGGAGATTCCGCAAAAGGTTAAACAGAATTACCAAATGGTCCAGTAATTCCCCTACTGGATATTTACAAATGGGGGAAAAAAGTAGTTTGAAAAGATATATGCATCTCTGTGTTTACTGCAACATTAATTACAATAGCCAAGATATGTAAGCAACCTAAATGTCCATTGACAGATTAATGGATAAAGAAGTGATATATATATATATAATGGAATATTACTCAGCCAAGAAAAGATGAAATCTTGCTATTTGTAACAACATGGATGGACCTAGAGGGTATAATGCTAAGAAAAATAAGTGAGTCAGAGAGACAAATATCACATGATTTCACTCATGTGGAATTTCAGAAACAAAACAAATGAACAAAGAAACAAAAGGAAGCAAACAGCAACAACAACAGAGTATGACTCTAACATACATAGAACAAATTGTTGGTTGCCAGAGGGGAGGTGGTTTGGGACATGGGTGAAAGATGTAAATGGGATTAAGACTATAGATATATTGAGGAGCACTGAATAATGCATAGAATTGTTTAATTTTTTTAAGATTTTATTTATTTATTTGTCAGAGAGAGAGAGCACACACAGGGGGAGAGGCAGGCAGAGGGAGAAGCAGGCTCCCCGCTGAGCAAGGAGCCCAATGTGGGACTCGATCCTTGGACCCTGGTATCATGACCTGAGCCAGAGGCAGCTGCTTAACTGACTGAGCCACCCAGGTGTCCCGAATTGTTCAATTTTTATAGTATATACTGAAGGCTGATATAGCACTGTATGCTAATTATCCTTCAATTACACATTTATATCTTGAAAAAAATAAGTCACGTGATTAAAAGGAATATAAAGAATATAGTGAATGGTATTGGAATAGCATTGTATGGTGAGTGATGGTAGCTACACTTGTGGTGAGCATAGCATAATGTACAGACTTGTGGAATTACTGTTGTACACTGGAAAGTAGCTTGGCACATATGATAGAAGAACACTGAATAGCAAGTGAGAACATCGTTTTGGAGCTAGTGTGATTTTAAAGTGATTAGTCATAGGACACACTATCTTTATATATTTAATTTTATTAAATTGGCTGAGAACATGAAGAATTATGTAATGTAGTTGTCTTTTAGTAAGTTTACTTTTAATTTTGATTTATTAACTTCTGTAACTGCATAAGAACTTCATTTAAGAGTTTTACTTTATAAAATTGTGAATAATGGACAGATTTCAGTGATAGTTATATGGGAAGGGCAAATATTGTATTCTATCCAAATTTCATTTAAGTAAGCTTTACTTACTTTTGGATGACATTTGAATTTGTAGTTAACTAATGCTTTAATTGCCAGCAAAGGCAGTTGCTTTTTAAGTACACAAAGCAATTACACATGACTCATAGATTCATCAGATGTTAGCATTCAAATAGACTTTGGGGGTAATCTACTCTATTTTGCTAATCTTACAAATGAGAAACTGAAGAATGATATGCCCAGTACAAAGAGATAGTGAATGAATCACAGACCCAAGATCTCCTAACTTCTGGTACAATGTTTGTCTTGCTACATTATTTTGGGTTTTTTTATTCAGTTCATTTCAGATTACTTTTATTTTGTATAATTAATCCTTGCTCAACCCTTCCTGGGATTTTGATAGAAGGACTATTGTTAGAGGGAAATTCAGAGAGAAATCTGGGTATTGATGAAGCTTTCTCTTTTTTTTCTTGGGCTTCTGTATCATCAGGACATTCAAAATCAACTGAAAAGTTGAGCCAATTTTGAATGAGAGTTGCTAGTAACTAAAACATCAAATTACCTCAGATTCATTCGTTTAACTTTATTTGGCAGTTACTGATAGAAAGACTATATTGAATGCCAGGAAGTGTGATAGGTTGTGAGTCAGAGCAGGAAACAGACATGGACCTTACATTTGTGGACCAAATGGAAGGGGTGATACGAATACAAACGTTAAATAATGACAGAAAATTTAAATGCAAATTTGGAAATGTAACAAGTGCTATTTTCAGAGATGTGTGCTGCCATTATATTCTTTGTTATGTATAGTTTGACCTAATCAGAGAAGTTAAGGAAGGCTTTCCTGAGATAGTTATGCCTAAGCTGGGTTCTGAAGAATGAGTAGGATGTAAGTAAGGCAAAGAAGAAAAGAGTTCTAGGCTGAGGGAAACCCATGTCTAAAAGCTCTGTGGTGATAGGAAGTATAGGAGCACATGATAAGTTGCTGCAAGATACAACTGGAGAGATAGGTGGCAACCTAAGTATACAGGGCCTTCTGGGTCGTATTAAGAAGCCAGTAATGTTAATGATCATAACAACTTATTCTTAGGTACTTATGAGGTAGTCAGGTGTTTCAAGAAGCTGTGTTGAAGTGCAGTAGGAGTGGGGGGAATATTATATTCTTTAAATCTCAAGTAATTCTGATCGATAATATCAGGACAGATTTCTACATATAAGCTTTTAATCTGTAAGTGTGTGATTGTGCATACTAATAAAACAGTTCTAAATTCTTTCATGCATTGTGAAGATGCACTTAGTTTATAGGAAATACATCGGGGGGGGAATTCTCATAATATCAACAGTACACGCACACACATTCAGAATAAACATATGTAGACTGTTTTAAGACCCTTATGACCAAAGCTAATAATCATTACTGAAGATCATAAAAGAAAATTTGAATAATTAGAGAAAGTACTAGAGTACTCAATATTATACAGATATTGATTCTTCTTAAATTAATTAATAGCTTTAGGCGTATTCCAATCCAAATTTCTACAGGATTTTTTGACAAGACCTCCACAGAATTATCTCAGTAGCTTCTCTGGAAGAATAAACTGGTGAGAAAAGCCATGAAGATTTTAGTGAATAAAAGTACTGCATGTGTTTTTTGGGGGGAGGAACTTACTCTACCAGATATAAGACTATATAAATTAAGCAGTGATACTGGCATATGAGTAGACAGGGATATTAATGAGACCAAATATCAAATTTGAAACAGACCTACATATATATTTAGTGTTTGCAAATTCTTTAAATTTCAGATTAGTAGGGGAAAAAAGACTTAGATTTTTACCTAATACCATAGGCAAAATAAACTGTGAATGTATTAATGATTAAATATTATAAATTATACCTTAAATCAATGAAAATATATGATATGGCCATTTATTCTCAGGGTATAATGGCATTTCTAAGTATGAGAGAATGGCATAACCAAATAAAATGGACAACTGTGATGATGTAAATGTACATATTCTTTGTCAAAGATGATACAACAAAGCAATTCTTGTAACAGAAGTGATACCTCTAACATATAATGAACTCACACAAATAATTTTTTAAAAGACAAAAATGTAATTGAAAGATAGGCTAAGAGGTAAAAAGACCATTCATAGAAAAAGAAATACTGGATGAATAATCAATAAGCGTATGAAACGATTATCAAATTCAGTATAAAAAAACAAGAAACAAAAACAACCCACAAATACAAGTTCTAAACAACAGCTGAATCTTTTACTTTCTGCTCAGTTGACAATAGTAAAAGCATATGCACTGTTCCTATAGTGAAATGATTCTTAGTCAGTGCTACTGGGAATGTAAGATGGCACAACATTTCTGGAGGGCAATTTGCCAAATGGATCAAAAACCTTAAAAATGTTTATGCCTGGGGAAATGTCAGCAAAATTTTGTAGAGTAGGTGATACTAGCTTTCTGACCCACACCAAAAGTAACAATTAGACAGCTACCTATGAAAAAAATAGCCCCGGAGGAGGGTGCTCCAGAGTCTAATGAAAAAGTATGGGAACAATGGAACAAAAAATAAATGGAGAACAGCCGTGCAGAAACGATTTCTGGGGAGATAGGCATAATAGCTGAGACATCTAGAAAAGCTAAGAACAAAGAAGGGCAGGAGACATCAGTATCAGCCATGTGGCACTGATCCCTAGTGGCCTTCTTTGCTGAGGACCTCAACAGCTTCTGCAACAGCCTCAGCCTCACTTTGCAGCTTTCACAGCTGATGTTCTCAGAATGTTTTTCTGTGTAGACCTTAGTGGCCTCCTCTGCTGAAGACACTGGCAGCTTTTACCACTGAGGTAACCAAAAGCCATCACCACCATGGACCCCCTCCCCCAGAGAGTGAGATACTACTGTCCTCCCACCAAGAAGGAGCTGCTGTTGCACCGCCAACCCCCTGACCATATACCCATGCCCTGTACGTCAGAACTGTGACCATCCTGCACATGCTTGTGCTCTAGACCTTGGCTCTTTGGCTGCAAATTAATAAAATTGATATACACATCAACAGAATGAAGGATAAAATCATATGATCATGTCGATAGATGGAGAAAAAGCATTTGTCAAAATTCAACATCCTTTCGTGATTAGAAAAGCTTTCAAAAAATTAGGTATAGAAGGAAAATACCTCAACATAATAAAGGCCATATATGACAAGCCCACAGTTAACATCATATTCATAGTGAAAAGCTAAAAGCTTTTCCTCTAAGATCTGGAACAAGACAAGGTTCCCACTCTTACATTTTTAAGTTCAACATAGTACTAGAAGTCCTAGCCAGAGACATTTGACAAAATAATGAAACATTTTGTTGAAATGAGTAGTATTTCTTCCATTTTTTTTCTTGACACCCTCCTCAAAAATCAGTTGACAGTAAATGTATTGGTTCATTTCTGGACTCTCAGTCTTGTTCCATTGATCTGTATTTCTGTGTCTATGCCAGTACCACCTTGTCTTAATGACTGTAGTTTCATAGTAAGTTTTGAAATCAAGAAATGCCTTCAGTTTTCTTCTTCAGGGACATTATTCATATGCTGGATCATCTTTTCCTAGCTCCAATTATGTCACTTTTTCTTGAATCCTTATTTGTCTTATACATTTTTATTAATATATTCTCCTTTTATTAAGACATTATTTGTTGAGTTTATTTGCCCTTGTGTATTTGCTTTTGTATTCCTTCTGATTTGGACTTTATTTCTAAAATGTGCTTTTTTCCTTTTATTTGTAATTATTTTTGAATTCTCTCATATTATTTCTGAATGTACCCAATTTTGCTTTATGTTCTTTTATATATTGTGTTTTTCTCTTAAAATCTGTAGCTTATTTTGAGATATTTTATATTTCTGATCTTGTTTTATAAGCATGTGTTGTGCTTTCCTTGTCTATGGTGTTGTCATTCTGTTTATTATTTTTTAATACCAAGTTTAGGGTTTGATCTTGATAGTTTTCTGTTGCTCATTTTTATGTGAAATGATTTTGCCTAAGTTTTTCGAAGGAGGCTTGGTTCAGCTAGCTTTTCTAACTTTACAGAGCTCCCTTTTGTGTTGTTTTCAGCTTGTTTCAGCTTATTTTCTGTGATATCCTTTCTCTCTTCCCCTTGCTTTTGTGTGGGCCTTCTTTTCCTTTGTTCCTATTGTCCTTATATAGCGTCCAATTTTAATTCTAATTCCAACAGTCTCTCCTCACTGTGTCTTGAAAGGGACTTTTTAAGTCAGTTTTGAGGACTGATGGGGTTAAGACTGCTCCAGCTGTTTCAGATTTTATTATCCTTGACTCCTTGCAATCATCCACTACTGGAATGGACAGAAGGCCTTCCAGTTTCACCTACTGTTCCCAATGTGGCCACTAGGTTTTCCAGTGAATACTATATGGGTATTCTCTTGGTTTCAGGTCTGCATATGGCTTCTACTTATTACCACAGAATTGCTGATACCATGCAGATCATGTGGCCATGGTAGTTTCTGTCCTGTGCTTGTTTTTTGAGGTTCAAGGGAATTTCTTATGTCCTAATTTTGTTATAAATGTTGTATATAAGTTCTGTTCTTGGTTTTGTGTATTCTGTCTGTAATGTGAGAATTCAGGAATATGAAAATATTATGCTTCCACTGCCCTGCCATCTCCCCTGTCATGTTTAATTATTTTTTTTTATTGTGGTAAAAAATAACACATAATATATTACCCTCTTAAAAAATTTTTAGTGTGCAGTACAATATTGTTAACTGTAAGGAAAGTGTTGTACAGGAAATCTCTTTTTGATCTTATATAACTGAACCTTTATATTTATTGAAAAGCAGCTTCCTATTTCTTCCACCCCACCAGCTCCTGGCACCCACCTTTCTACTTTCTGCTTCTGTGAGTTTGACTGCTTTAGATACCTCAATGGAATCATGTAGTATTTGTCCCTCCATAAGTGGCTTATTTTACTTACCATGTTCTCCTCCAGGTTAATCCAAGTTGCTACATATGACATACTTCTTTTTTTAAGGTTGAAAAACATTCAATTATAAGTATATATCACATTTTCTTTACTCATCCACTGATGGACATTTAGGTTGCTTCCACATTTTGGCTATTGTGAATAATGCTTCAGTCAATATGGGAGCACAAATATCTCTTCAAGATTTTGATTTCAGTTTGTTTTGGATAAATACCCAGGTCTGGGATTGGTAGTTTATATGGTAGTTCTATTTTTAACTTATTGAGGAGCATCCATACTGTTTTCCATAGCAGCTGTACCATTCCACATTTCTACCAACAGTGCATAGAGTTCCAAACTTTCCACATCTTCACCAGCATTTGTTTTTTTCATAATGACCATCCTAACAGTTACGAAGTAATATCTCACTGAGGTTTTGATTTGTATTTTTCTTTAACTGTTGCCATATTTGTAATTGTGTTCTGTCTTGTACTTCTTTTGTCCTGCCTTTCATTTCTTGCTTCTTTTGTGTTTCATTGATTTTTTTTTTTTTTTAGTGATATTCTTTGATTCCTTTTCATTTTCTTTTGTGTATCTTTTACAGGTATTTTTTTGTGATTATCGTGGGGCTTTCATAAAACATCTTATAGCAATATATTTTATGCTAACAACTTAATTTTGATCACTTATGAAAAATGCTATAGTTTTACTCTTCCACATATACTTTATATTATTGATGTCAGAATTACACCTTTTTTTAAATTTTTTTTTTAAGATTCTATTTATTTATTTGACAGAGAGAGAGAGAGACAGCTAGAGAGGGAACACAGGCAGGGGGAGTGGGAGAGGGAGAAGCAGGCTCCCAGCCAAGCAGGGAGCCTGATGTGGGGCTCGATCCCAGGACCCTGGGATCATGACCCGAGCCGAAGGCAGACGCTTAACGACTGAGCTACCCAGGTGCCCCAGAATTACACCTTTTTATAGTGTATGTCCATTAAATATTTCTAGTTATAGTTATTATTTATGATTTTATCTTTTAACCCTATAATAGAAAAAAGTTATTTTTGTACCACTTTTGCATTATTATAGTATTCTTTGTCTGTATATCTCCTTTTACCAACTAGCTTCATGCTTTCGTGTGCTTTTGTGTTACTGTTCAGTGTCCTTTCTTTTCAATTTGAGGAACTCCCTTTATCTTCTAAGGCAGGTCTAGCATTTGATAAAACCGGTCAGCTTTTGTTTATCTCAAAGTCTTTACCTCTACTTTTTGAAGGCTGTTTTTGCTGGATATAGTATTCTTGGTTAGCAATTTTTTTTTTTTTTTTGTCACCTGGAATATGTCATCTCATTCTCTTCTGGTCTATGACATTTCTGATGAGAAGTCTGCTCTTAGTCTTAATTGAGGCCCTCTTCTCTGAGATGAGTCACTTTCTGCTTGCAAAATTCCTTGTCCTTGAGTTTTTATAATTTGATTATAATGTGTCTTGTGGATTTTTTTGGATTGTTTTTTGGTCCCTTTGGGTTTATTGACTCTCATTGTCAGTTTCCCTCTCCAGATTTGGGAAGTTTTCAGACATTACCTATTGAGATAATCTTTTTGCATCTTGCTCTCTCTCTTCTTGTTCTGAGACTCCCATAATATGAAAGGTGATTTGTTTTATGGTACATCTTAAGTCCCTTAGGCTTTCTTCACTCCTTTTTCTTTTTTTCTTTTTACTCCTCTGGGTGGATAATTTCTAATGACCGTTCTTCACGTTGGCTAATTCTTCTACTTGACCAAGTCTGTTCTTGAACCCAGGTATTGAATTTTTCAGTTCAGGTTTAGTACTATTTAGGTCCAAAATTTTCTTTTTTATATTTCCTGTCTTTTTCTTGATACTCTCATTTTGCTCATGTACCATTTTAATAAGCTCATTGAACAACTTTTTGACAATTATTTTGAACTTTTTGCCAGGTCACTCATATACCTTCATTTCTTTAGTGTCAGTTTCTGAATCTTTATTTTATCCCTTTGATGAGACTTTATTTCTCTCTTTTTTTCATGTTCCTTTTTGCTTTGCATTGGTATCTGCACATATGAGGAAACAACCATATTTCCTAGTCTTTATGTACTGGCTCTGGAAGAAAAGGCCTTCACCAATCATCCCAGCTAGACATTCTGAGGGCCTATGAATATATCTTCTCTGGACTTGTGTATGTAGATTTTTTTTTTTTTAAAGATTTTATTTATTTATTTGAGAGAGAGAATGAGAGACAGAGAGCACGAGAGGGAAGAGGGCAGAGGGAGAAGCAGACCCCCTGCCGAGCAGGGAGCCCGATGCGGGACTCGATCCCGGGACTCCGGGATCATGACCTGAGCCGAAGGCAGTCGCTTAACCAACTGAGCCACCCAGGCGCCCCTGTGTATGTAGATTTTTAATTAGAGGGATTTGAAGCTTGTAATTTCTTGCTCACTTGGGTGTCTGCTATACTGCTGGTTCTCTGAAACAGTAACACATCACCAAGGTATTTTTTTGTTCTCAACTTCCCCATGCATCTGTAATATGCCATGTCTAACCAGTACTCTAAGTCAGGCAAGACAGAAACCAGACCCTTGGACAGCCTGCTGATGAGTCAGAATGTTAGATGCTTGCTCCACTCCTTCCCTCCTTCCCTCCTTCCCAAAGTAGAAGCCTTGAGTTGTGCATCTTCTCCTGATCATGCTGAGTATACTGCTCACCACTCTCTGTTGTTCTCAGCAGCCCCCAGGCATCCAGACTGTGTTGGTTCTGTCAGAGCTTTGGGTGAGGTGAGACAGAAACTATCGCCGTGGGCAGCACTCTGAAAGGCTAGGATGTTGGATGCATGTTTCTCCCTCGCTGTCAGGAAGGAAGCCTCCTTCCTGTTGTGCAAAGCTGTGCCAACTATAGTAATGCACCAGCCACTTTCCTTTGTTCTTAGCTGCCCCGAGAAATCCAAACTATTCTGGTTCCATCAGCACTCCAAGTAAGCTGAGGCAGAAACCAGTACCTCGGGAAACACTCTATAATTCTGAGATGTTGAACACAGGTTTCACTACTCTTCCCTTCAAGAAAAAAGTTGCAGGCCAGAATGATCTGTCTTGGCATTGAGCTCTGCTGGCTTAGGGGAGGGGTTCATTGTGGATAAAGTGGATTTGCTATTCTTACGTTCTTCAGTGCAGCTGTTTTCAACTTTGTCCTTGTCTTGGGTATTGCAGTTTGGAATGTGAAATTCTCATTAAGGTATTTTGGTCCATGTATCCTCATCAAATCAGTGTTTTTGTGGTAAAGCTAGGGTTTTCTTTTCTGACATCTTGTGATGTCACTCCTTTAACTCTTTTTTAAGTGTAATATATGAGCAGAAAAATGCAAACATCATGAGTATAGAGCTTGATGACTTTCTACAAACTGAACAGACACATGTAAATCTGTATCAGATTTGAAGGACAATTTAGTTGTATCTAAAACTCTAGGTTTGACATTTTTTTAATGCTCTGAAAATCCTCTACTGTTTTTACATCGGTATAACTTATTGAAAAGTCTTTCTAGATTCTTTTAGAATATATTATTTTATTTTGATATTCCTAAGTTTTGTTGTGAATATGTCTAGATGATAGATTTTTTTTGTTATTTCTCCTCTTGGCACTCTATATGCTTTTCCAATATGGTATCTTCCATCTTTAATTTTGGCAAATTTAATCTCTTTGTATTTAATTTTTTATACTTTGTTTTTAATTAAATTATAATTAACATACAGTGTTAGTTTCAGGTGTACAATATGATTCAATTCTATATATTACTCAGTGTTCATCATGATAAGTATATTCTTAATCCTGTTCACCTATTTCACCCATTCCCTCCACCCACCTCCCCTCTGGCAACCAGTTTGTTCTCTGTATAAGAGTCTGGGTTTTTTGGTTTGTCTCTTTCTTCTTTGTTTGTTTTGTTTCTTAAATTCCACATATGAGTGAAATAATATGGTATTTGTTTTTCTCTGACTTAATTTATTTAGCATTATACCCTCTAGGTCCATCCTTGTTGCAAATGACAAGATATTCTTTTTTAGTGGCTGAGTAATAATCCATTGTGTATATATACCAAATTTTCTTTGTCCATTCATCTATTGATGGGCATGTGGGCTGCTTCCATAACTTGGCTATTGTAAATAATGCTGCAATAAACATAGGGATGCACCTATCTTTTTGAATTAATATTTTCATTTCCTTTGGGTAAATATGAAATAATGGAATTACTGGATCATATGGTAATTCTGTTTTTAAGTTTTTGAGGAACCTCCAGTTACTTTAAATTTTAATTTTTTCTTGGTATCATATTAAATAGTTGTTAATACTTAGACTTTGTGTTCCTTTATTTAACTTTTGTTACTTTTAAAATCTAATATTGCTATTCTCTTTTCTTTTATTTTGTCTCCTGCTTGGCCCTGTTACTCCTTGCCCCAGGCATCTGCAGCTAGTATATGCCTTTATGTGCTTACAGCAAACAACAACACTGAAGGGTGCTCCAATCTGAAGAGAGTTCTGATGGATGCAGAATAGGTTAAGCCCCTGAGCCAGGTGTTCAGGAAGCTGCCAGGCAAGTCAGAATACACAACCACATTTCTTTGAGCACAAAGCCCATATTTCCCCTTCTGGTACCAGGAAGCCATACCAGAAACGAGAGATGCTGTCCATCCCCATGGCTGCCTCTGATCTGGGGAATTGGGGATGGTGGGCAAGTAAGCACAAATGTCAACACTTTCTACTGAAATTTAGCAACTTCTTTCTTCATTATTCACTCTCTGGTTGTTAATAGTTTTTAAATTAGATTCCAGAGTTCTAAAAAAGTTGTTTCTATCAGTTTTTGACAGCTTAATCATTGCTTCAGTGGAGGTATGTATTTTTGAATTTCCATACTCTGAAACTTTTGGTGATGTCACTCTTTATTTTTAGGATCACAGTTGCATTGATGCTCTTTTTTTTGATTTTTTAAAATTTATGTGTGTGTGAGAGAGAGCAAGCACGAGAAGGGGGGAGGGGCAGAGGGAGAGGGAGAAGCAGACTCCCTACTGAGCAGGGAGCCTGATGCAGGACTCTATCCCAGGACCCTGGGATCATGACCTGATCTGAAGGCAGATGCTTAACCGACTGAGCCACTCAGGTGCCCTGCATTGATGCTCTTACCAGAAACATCACATGTGTTTTATTAACAATAGAAAAATTAACCTAGACATTTCAAGGTTACCAATCAGGAAGATTATAGTAAACTTACTAGGTCTAATACATCATAGATATTGTTAGTATTGATAATGTTAGGGATGTACATCTCCAGTCCACCACTTACTGGCTATGTGAATTTGGGCATAGCAACCTCACTGAGCCTCAGCATCTAGTCTGTAAATGGGAATAATAGTAGATACCTTGTACCGTTGTAGTGAGAACGGTATGAGATAATGTAGCATTGGACAGAAGACTAGCCAAATAGTGACTGCTTAGTGAATGGTAGCTGCTGTGGTTTTTACTAAAAATGATTATAGCTATTTCTCATCCACATTGTTTGTAATGCAAAAGTACTTTTGCAAACCAAAAGCAGAATGAAAATATGAAAAGTAGATAAAATACTAACTACCCTGGCCTTCAGCGAATCTGTTCTGTTGTGGGCTGAGCACCTCCAAGGACGAACTAAAATTGAAGTGTTTTTTGGGTGGATGATATTGGGAAGGCAGTCAATATATATCTTACCATTGCATTTGTATTTCTGTGATATTTATGCCTGCATCTGTTAGTTTTAGATTATAAACTCAAGTATAAGGATCATGCATTTAAAGTTTTTGTTGTGTACAATGTGTAAGATAATAACCTTTTGGTATTAAAACAGTGAATACAATTTAAGAAGGTTGATATGGCAATTTAGAGCAAGGTTTGTTTACTCTTGAAACAATCTAGAGTGACTTTAAGGCTTTTAAGCTTCTCTTTAAGGCATTTAGAAGAAGTACAGCTCTTAAAATGCTTCTAAGAGAGCTGCCAGTTTTCTTCCTGGCATTATGTGAAAACAAGTGTTCTAGTCATTGTGTGAATTATGGTCACCTTATGGAATTTTCAAAGTGCAGTTGAAACGAGGAGTGGATATTTTTAGAAAAAAACTCTGACAGGTTTTCAGGGCTCAAATAGATATATGAGATAAATGAGAGAAAGAAAAATTAAGACATTTTTGTGTATTATATTTGAGAGGGTGTACAGTATCTTTTGAAAAGGTTATTTTTTTCTTATTTGAGAAGCTAATTCATTTGTTTGGGGCCCTAATTGTGTTACCAGAAATACATAGTTGTGTTTTACATCACATCTCTGTTTTATTAGACCATGAGGCGGTAATGGAATAGAGGTTAACAACCTTCTCAGGTTTGAGTGCTATTAGCCGTACTAAACTAATAATTAAAACATATGCAGATAGAAGAGAAAGAGAAATCTACCAACACATAAAAAGAGAGAAACAAAAAAGGAAGTAGCAAGGAGATAGAAAGGAGACACCCATGTTGAGGGCAGTGGCAGGTTGCTGTCAGTTCCCCAAGGCCCATGTTTATCTACCTCTATAGTAGAAATTAGCTTTCAGTGTGCTAAAAAGAGACTTGATATGGATAAGCTGAAAGGAATTTAAAATTCACAAAACCAAATGCTTTATTTAAAATACCTTTTCCATCTAGTGCTTAACAGGAACTCATTAGGTATCATTTGTGGGCCCTGGAGTTGGGGTTGTGTTTACGTCAATATTCTCTTACTCTGTACTTGCGTTATAAGCAAAGCTTATGCCACGTACTTCCTACCAAAAGACTGCCTGTTACTAGACTTTGTTGGAATGCTTATTAAGAAAACTAAGGTATTTTGGATATGATTTGCATAGCGAGTCTTGCAGAGTAACCAAGTAAATGAATATCCTATCTTGTATGAGTTTAGTATAATTTTCCAGGTAACTGACTCATCAGCAGCAATCTGACACATCCATAAGAAGTATTAAAGATAAATGAGCATTTATAGAAAAAAAGAAAGTGGCAGATCTGCTGTTGGTTCAAATTGTCCAGCTAATGGAACTTAAATTTAAGAAATATGCTTGAGAGTTCTCTCCCAAGTCCATATTAGTAAACATAAAGACTGAAAGTTAAAACTGTTAAGTAGCAGAAAATAGGTTCAATTCCACTTTCTCAATTTCTTTCACATTATCTCATCATTCCCGCTATAGTGTGGAATGTGTGGTAACATCTCCATTTTGTGCACAAATATAGTAAGGCTAGGAATCTTAAAAGACTAGGTGATTCATACCAATTTCCTAAAGTTCTTGGGTTCTAATAAGCCAACTCAATGAAATAATCGATTATTAAACATGTCTAAAATGTATCCTTAGTGAATCACTCTAACAATAAAATTCTCTTTAGGTGTGCCCTAATTTCATGATTTAAAAGGACTTGGTTCTAAAGTTTTTTCTTACTTTAAAATTTCGTCACTGATTTTTATTGCCTTGAATTTGGCAAATACATTGTTCCTTGTTACATTATTAACAAACAGCGTGGAATCTCACACACTTAGCTGAAATGTATGAAGCAGTGACCAAGTTTCATGATGACAGAAATGTCAAATAAGGTTGTTATATGAACAGAACAGTGTCTAAACTTACTTCACAGAAGTTGCCTAAAAAACTTAAAAACTCTATGGAGAGTTTTTATGCTATGCGCTAAATAGGCCTTGCTGCTGGTGTTAAGCCCCCCAGAGATGTGAAAATTTAGTTGAGGAAGAGGGGAATTTTGTGGATATTGTTTGTTCATGAGTTGGTTTTCTGTGATGGTGGTGGTGGCAATTTTTTGGTGGAGGTGTTTTCATTTGCTTTGCTATGGCATTCACAGAATCTTTGGAGGCTGCAGGGATTTTAGAAGTCATCTAGAGCAAGATCGGCAATCTATGACCCTTGGGCCAAATCCAGTATGCCACCAATATTATTAGAAGGCCTCCATGTTAAGAATTTTTTTTTTTTACATTTGTTAATGGCTGGGAAAACCATCAAAAGAAGAATAATATTTTTGTGACATGACAACAATTATATGAAATTCAAATTTCAGTGTCCCTAAATAAAGTTTTATTTGAACACAGCCACACTCATTTATTTATTATCTGTGATTGCTTTTGCACTACAATGACAGAGTAGTTGTGACAGATTATATGCCTACAGACCCTAAAATATTTACTGTCTGACCATTTAGAGAAAAAGTTTGCTAACCCCTGTTCTAAAGTCATCAAATTTGATAGCAGTGGAGTTCAGTCTGACAGTTTTATGGCTTAATGAATGAAGACTTGGGTGACAGGAGCTGTCTAAAATCCTTACGCTACACTGCCATTTATTCTATTAAGCTGTCTAAAATCCTTACGCTACACTGCCATTTATTCTATTAAGCAAGTATTTATTGAATATCTAACACAATGAAGGGAATCCTTTATCCTTCAACTTTTAGCTGAGAAATACCATTATAAAATCTAAGAAATCTGTCATATTTTCCCTTTCTCCTGCTCTTACCCTCTGTCTTTTCTCACTTCTTCCCCTGCTCTCCATTCCCATTCCCCTCCTCCCTTTTCTTTTATCTCCCTCTCAGCTAGTTTCTAGGCAGTTGGAAAGAAAACCAACTTTAAATAACATGTATCTCACACTTTCGTGCTTTTAAATTAGGTTAACTGTAATTTTAAATTATAACACTTTCTCTTAAAACATTATTGAGAGCTTAATTTTAAATATTTTAAGTTTTGTAATGATCAGATTATAACAATATCCACACATGACTGTTTGATACTGTTCAGCATCACATGCATCGTGGATGGATATTTGTAAACTTAGTTTTGTTTCCAAAGCTTCATGAATGAAGAATATATAATTGACTCCAAAATCCCTGATGGGTTGACAATTTATAAGTTGTTCTCTAATCTCTTTTTATTATTAGATAATTCTTCGAGTGTCATAAACCTTGAGTATACCTTAAATTATGAAGGTTAACTATTATAAATAAGTATACATTCATATGTAGTCATTACTAAAGAAGTTATTTAATGGGTTTATTTTTAGTAAAGATTGAATTTTTACCTTAAAAAATACAGTTGTAATGGAATATGTTTCAGTTTTATTAGCCTCCTTGCTTAGTTCTTGGTCTCATTTACATGGAGGTAGTTTTGTCTGCCAAATTGATGGCTTTAGTGTTGATAATTATTTTATAAATGTTTATTTAATGTCTACACAGAGCAAGATATTCTGCCTATGCAATTGTCTATCAAGGGTTAATATTTTAAAAACATTTTTGAGTATAGTTGACACACAGTGTTACATTAGTTTCAGGTGTACAACATAGTGATTCAACTTCTCTATCCCTTATACTATGTTCACTGCAAGTGTGGCTACCATCTATTACCATACAGCACTATTACAATATCACTGACTGTATTCTCTGTGCTGTGCCTTTTATTCCTATAGTGTATTCATTCCATAACTGGAAGCCTGTATCCCCCACTAGGATTAATATTTTTAATGATTAGTGGATGAATAGTACTGATCTAAATGAGAGTATACATTATTATGTTCAGGGGCCACAGAATCCTTAAGTCTTAGGTTCTTCTAGAATTTATTTTTTTTCCTTAGGTAAAATAAACATAACTCTACAGCGTAAACTTTTTAACTTACCTGCCTCTTCAAATGGACTGGCAGATTGTCATTTTCACTATACTGCATTTATTTGGTATCTGTGCACATTAGTCATTTCTGTTATCTTCATGGTTTGTTGCTTTGTGTGTGTTTCAAGGGATGGTGTAAATAAATTCAGATGCTAGATATATTGAGCAAATAAATTGTAATCTACTCAGTTAAGATTTTTTAAAAACATGTTAATAATAGCATCCTTTCCATTTCATTTCATGAAAACCATAGAATTTCAGAGTTGGAAGGGACCTTAGAGGACATCTAATCCAGGCCTCTTAATTTTCAAATCAAGTTTCACAAAATTAATCATCTTGTTTTCTTTTGCTGCCTAAGACTACTTTTTTTAGTTTATTGAGTTATAATTGATGTATAATATTATATTAGTTTCAGGTGTACAACATAGTGATTCAATATTTGTATACATTGCACTGTAAGTCTAGTTACCATCTGTCACCATACACAGTTCATTGGCAGTATCCCCCATGCTGCATATCAATTTCCCATGATTATTTTATAACTGGAAGTTTGTGCTTCTTAAAATTTTATAATTATTTTTGCTAGTCCTAAAATTGGAATTTTGATAGGGATTGCATAGAATCCATAGATTGCCTTGGGTATTATGGACATTTTAACAATATTAAGTCTTTGAAAACATGAGCAAGGAGTACCTTTCCATTTATTTTTATCTTCTATTTATTTCATCAGTGTCTTAAAATTTTCCTTGTAAAGGAAGGTCTTTCATCTTTTTGGTTAAATTTATTTCTAGACATTTTGTTCTTTTTGATGTGATTGCAAATAGAATTTTTTTTCTTGATTTCTCTTTTTGATACCTTGTTATTAGGGTATAGAAACACAACAGATTTTTGTATGTCAATTTTATATCCTGCAGTTTTACTTAATTCAGTTATTAGTTCTAACAGTTTTTTGGTAGTCTTCTAAGGTTTTCTATGTAGAGTATCATGTCATCTGCAAATAGTGAAAGTTTTATTCTTTTCTGATTTGGATTTCTTTTTGTTGCCTGTCAATACTGTGTTGAGTAAAAGTCGGGATAGTTGGCATCTTTTTCTTGTTCCTGATCTTACAGGAAAAACTTTCAGCTTTTCACTGTTGAGTATATTAGCTGTGGGTTTTTCATATATGGTCTTTATTACATTGAGGTACATTCCCTCTATATCCAGTTTGTTGAGTTTTTAAACATAAATGGAATTTCAGTTTTGTGAGATGCTTTTCTGCATCTATTGAAATGGTCATATGGTTTTTAAAAAATTTTATTTAAATTCAATTAATTAACATAGTGTATAATTAGTTTCAGAGGTAGAGTTCAGTAATTCATCAGTTGCATATAACACCCAGTGCTCATTACAACACGTGCCCTCCTTAATGCCCATCACCCAGTTACCCCATCCCCCCACCCACCTCCCCTCCAGCAACCCTCAGTTTGTTTCCTATAGTTAAGAGTCTCTTATGGTTTGTCTCCCTCTCTGATTTCATCTTTTTCCCTCCCTTCCCCTATGATCCTGTTTTGTTTCTTAAATTCCACATATGAATGAAACCGTATGATAATTGTCTTTCTCTGATTGACTTATTTCGCTTAGCATAATACCCTCTAGTTCCATCCACGTTGTTGCAAATGGTAAGATTTCATTTTTTTGATGGCTGAGTAATGTTCCAGTGTGTGTGTGTGTGTGTGTGTGTGTGTGTGTGTGTGTGTGTACCATTTCTTTATCCATTCATCTGTTGCTGGACATCCATTAACATTGGAGTGCAGGTGCCCCTTCAGATCACTATGATTGGATCCTTTGGATAAATACCTAGCAGTGCAATTGCTAGGTCATAGAGTAGCTCTGTTTTTAACTTTTCCTTTTTTTTTTTTTTAATTTTATTTATTTATTTATTTGATAGAGAGGGAGAGAGCACAAGCAAGGGGGAGTGGCAGGCAGAGGGAGAGGTCGAAGCAGGCTCCCAGCTTAGCAGGGAGCCCGATGCAGGGCTGGATCCCAGGACTCTGGGATCATGACCTGAGCCAAAGGCAGATGCTTAACTGACTGAACCACCCAGGCACCCCCTTTTTTTTTTTTTAACTTTTTGAGGAAACTCCATACTATTTTCCAGCGTGTTCATGATTTTTATCTTTCATTTTGCTAACATTGTGTATCAAGTTGATTGATTTACCTATGTTGAACCATCCTTGCATCCCTAAAATAAATCCCACTTGATTGTGGTGTATGATCTGTTTAATGTATTGTTGAATTCAGTTTGCTAATATCTTGTTGAGGATTTTTGCATCTGTGTTCTTAAGGGATATTGCCCATTGTTTTTGTTGTTGTTGACTGTTTTTTGTTTGTTTTTTGTTTTGTTGTATCCTTATGTGGTTTTGGTATCAGGGTACTGCCAGCCCTGGAAACTGAGTTTGGAAGCTTTCCCTCCTCTTCAGTTTTTTGGAAGTATTTTGGAATGATAGGTATTAAATCTTCTTTGAATATTTGGTAGAATTCGCTAGTGAAACCATCTGCTACAGGCCTTTGTTTGGTGGGTTTTGATTCCCGATTCAATTTTCTTTTTTTTTTTAAAGATTTTATTTATTTATTTGAAAGAGAGAGAATGAGAGAGAGAGAGCACATGAGAGGGGGGAGGGTCAGAGGGAGAAGCAGACTCCCTGCCCAGCAGGGAGCCCGATGCGGGACTCGATCCCGGGACTCCAGGATCATGACCTGAGCCGAAGGCAGTCGCTTAACCAACTGAGCCACCCAGGCGCCCCCCGATTCAATTTTCTTACTAGAAATTGGTCTATTCAGATTTTCTCTTTCTTCATGATTCAGTCTTGGAAGACTGTGTTTCTAGGAATTTATACATTTGTTCTAGGTTGTTCAAATTTTTGGCATATAATTGTTCATAATAGTTTCCTCTGATCCTTTGTATTTCTCTGGTTATTGGTGTAACATATCCTCTTTCATTTCTGATTGTATTTATTTGATACCTCTTTTTTAGTGAATCTAGCTAAAGGTTTGTTAATTTTATCTTTTTTTTTTTTTAAAGATTTTATTTATTTGAGAGAGAGAATGAGAGAGCGAGTACATGAGAGGGGGGAGGGTCAGAGGGAGAAGCAGACTCCCTGCCGAGCAGGGAGCCCGATGCGGGACTCAATCCAGGGACTCCAGGATCATGACCTGAGCCGAAGGCAGTCGCTTAACCAACTGAGCCACCCAGGCGCCCTAATTTTATCTTTTAAAAGAACCAGCTCTTAGTTTCATTGATTTTTTTTTTTCTATTGTCTTTTTGGACTCTATTTCATTATTTCTCCTCTGATTTTTATTATTTCCTTCTTTCTACTAACTTTGGGCTTTTTTTTTTCTTTTTTGGTTCTTTTAGGTGTAAAGTTAGATCATTTATTTGAGATTTTCTCTTTTTTGAGGTAGGCTGGTAGTACCATGAAATTCCATCATAGAATCACTTTTCCTGCATAGGTTTGATATGTTTACATTTCTGTTTTCATTTAAGTATTTTTTTTTAGTTCTCCTTTGACTTCTTCTATCACCCAGTGTTTGTTTAGTAACATGTTGTTTAATTTCCACATATTTGTGGTTTTTCCAGTTTTCTTATCATTGATTTGTAGTTTCATACCATTGTGGTTGGAAAAATGCTTGATATGATTTCAATCTTCTTAAATTTATTGAGACTTGTTTTATGTACTAACAGGTGATCCATCCTGGGTAATTTTCCATGTACTCTTGAGAAGGATGTGTATTCTGCTGCTTTGGGATGGAATGTTCTATATATATATGTATTTATTTTAGCCCATTTGGTCTAATAAGGCTGATGTTTCTGTATTGATTTTCTGTCTAGATGATCTATCCATTGATGTAAGTGGGGAATATTGTATTATTGAATTGCTTTTAATTTTTCCCTGTAAGTCTGTTAATATTTGCTTTATGTATTTTGATGGTCCTATGGTGAATGCTCATATATTTATGAATGTTATATCTTCTTACTGAATTACTCCTTTGTTTATTTTGTGTACCCCTTATTGCTTTTTATTGAAGTCTTTGTTTTAAAGTCTATTTTGTCTGATATAAGTATAGCTACACCAGCTTTCTTTTCATTTCCATTTTATGAAATATCTTTTTTCATCCCTTCAAGTTTGTGTGTGTCCTTCTGAAGTGAGCTTCTTGTAGGCACAGTATACAGATGTTTTATTTTTTTAATCCATGTGACAACTCTGTTTTTTGATTAAAGAATTTAGTCCATTTACATTTAAAGTCATTGTTAATAGTTTGTACTTAATGCCGTTTTTTTTTTTTTTCATTGTTTTCTGGTTGTTTTTCTGGTTTCTCTCTGTTCCTTTCTTCTCTTTCTCTCTTCCCTTGTGGTTTGCTGAGTTTCCTTAGTATTCTGTTTAGATTCCTTTTTAATTTTCTTTTGTGTATTTGCTATAGGTTTTTACTTTATGTTTACTGTGAGGTTCCCCTATATCATTATACACACACACACACACACACACACACGTCTATTTTAGTAGCAACTTAAATTTGAAAACGTTTCAGAACTCCACATTTTTAACCCCCTTACATGTTATATTTTTGATCTCACTTTTTATATCTTTATGTATCCTTTATCTAATTATTGTAGTTTTAATTTCACTACTTTTGTCTTTTAACCATCTTAGTAGCTTTATAAGTAATCTACTTTTACTATATATTTACCTGTTTAGTGTGTTTTTTACTTTTATATGTATTTTTGTTATTAATCAGTGCCATTTCCTTTCAGCTTAAAGAAGTCTCTTAATATTTCTTTTAAGGACAATTTATTTTCTGTAGAATTCATTAGTTATCTGTCCTTCAAGTATGAATGATAACCTTGCTGAGGAGAGTACTCTTGGTTAGAAGTTTTTTTCTTTCAGCACTTTGAGTATGTCATGCCACTACCTTTAGCTGCTGACAGCCTTATGGGGTTTCTTTTGTAAGTAACAATTTGGTTTTTTCTTACTGCTTTTAAGATTCTTCATCTTTAACTTTTGACATTTTAATTATAGTGTGTCTTGGTGTGGTTCTCTTTGGGTCATTTTATTGGGAACTCTCTTTGCTTCCTGGACCTAGATGTCTGTTTGCCTCCACAGTTGAGGAAAGGATTCAGCCATTATTTCTTCATATAAGATTTCTGCTTCTTTCTTCCTTCTTCTTTGGGATCCCTATAGTGCGAATAAAATTCCACTTGATGTTGTTCTAGAGGTCCCTTAAGTTATATTCAATTTTTAAAATTATGTTTTCTCTGCCTGGCTGATTTTCATTACTTTATCTTCCAACTTGCTGATTCAGACTTCTGACTTGTCCAGTCAGATTTTGAAGCTCTCTAGTTTATTTTTCAGTTCAGTTATGGTAATCTTCAGTTTCGTGACTTCTGTTTGGTATTTTCTTAGGCTTTCTCTTTGTTGAAGTTCTCACTGTGTTCATCCATTCTTCTCCCACTTTTGGTGAGCATCTTTAATGACCTTTATTTTGAATTCTTTAGCAGGTGGATTATTTATCTCTGTATCATCAAGATCATTTTGTGAGGTTTTGTCTTATTTTTTCATTTGGAACATATTTCTTTTTTTACTCATTTTGCTTGACTGTACGTATCTATTAGGCAAAATAGCTACCTTTCTAATTCTTGAAGGAGTGGTGTAGTGTAGGTGATGGCCCTTCTTGTTTAACGTTGCCCAAACTCTTGGTTGTCTTTTGAACCTTTGTGATTTTCTAAACCACCTGGCTTATTCTTGGTATGTTTCCTTTATGGTGTGCCAAGACCTGTCACTGATCTCAGGGGAGGAATCTAATTTAACACCTAGTTTCAGGCTGACGAAGTCAGACCTTTAGACAGTAGCTTTTGAAGTATGCAAATATATATAGTTCTGTGGGGCCACTATCATAATCCCTGCTGGCTAACAGATCAGGAGATCTGAAGTTGTCCCCTGGGTGACATTTTAAAAAATTAGGGCTCCAAACAAATATATAAGCTCTTTTCTGGTAATTCTTATTGAGCTGTAGCAAGGTCAGGGGTGTGCATAAGGATGCTGTCTTTTTGCTTACGTTCCCTGATAGCTCCTCCTCAACATCTGGATGTATACATATACATATAAGTGAAGTTTGTCCCTCAGACAAGCTTCAGGCTAAGTGAATTGGCCTTTTTTTTTTGGCAGGAAGGCTGTAGTTGTGTTTTAGTCTGCTGTCTGTACAGTGCCGTGGGGGTGGAGGCCTGCTAGGGACTGTCTTTCCAATTGTTATATTCCCTCGGAGCTCTGAAATGCCACCCCTCTTGGGACCAGGGCTAGGCAGTCGGGGGTGTCCTCTGTGTTTTACATGGGCCCACTTACTTTAGCAAGGCAGCTGGATGGTGTAGAAATCAGGAAATGCCACTTGCCTGGTTCAGAAAGGCAGCAGTGAAAGATCTTGACTCTGTGTACTCATGGGCTTCTGTATTGCAGCTACAGAATACCCTGTCCTTCCCTGTGTGCTGCCTTTCGGCTGTGATTTGGAGAATGCCACAACTGCCTCTTGCCAGCCCCAGCCAGGGGGCAGGAGAGTGTCACAGTCACTCATGCTCACAGAGTTTAGCTAGGGAGTGGGAGAACTTTGTGACTGTTCATACTCATCTGCCCCAGCCATGGAGCAAGGGAGCACTGAAACTGCTCCCACTCTCTGGCCTCAGCAAGTGTCATGACCACTCATCCTGCCCATCCCAGCAAGTGGTGTGAGTGCCACATCTGTGCTTACCTGCCTTTGCTAGCAGTATATGTGGAGAGTGAAGTAATGGTGTGAACCAACATCTTTGTCCGTGGAGTATCTCAGCTGTCCTCTGTGACTGGCAAAGCCCTCAGATCAGCAGATAAATCTCCCTCACAGATATTCTAGTCTCTTTTAAAACATCTGTTTCTTTGCTGCATCATGGGGGCTAGTAAGACCACAAGTTAGCCCTCTAAAAGAAGAATCTTAGTTTTCCATAGCACTTTGGGATCCCCTGACATCAGCCCATTCATGGTTTTACAAGCTGGATGTTCTGGAGTCTTGTCTCTCCTCTGCAGGTCTTGTCTTTCTGGTAGGGTACCCAAAGTGGGGCACCAAAACCTATCTTCTCTGAAAGAAGCACCTGTCTGGTGAGATTCCTACTTATTGTGTGTTGCTGAGAGGGAGGTTGGTTTTTGTGTCTCTGACTCTTCTACCCATCTCAGTGTGATCCTTTTATTCTTTTTGTGGAGAGCAGTTAATCCAATTTTCAGAGGGAAACAAACCATATGTAGTAGATTTGGTGTATCTGTGGGAGGAGAGGAGTACAGGATTTTCCTGTGCTGCCATCCTGGACTGCTTTTCTCCATCTCCATTTATATATGAAAGAGTTTTTGTGATATAAATCCTTCATTCAGGGTTTTAAAAGTAGAGGTAGTCCATAACTTACAAATGCATTATATTTCAGAAGTATTTGTAAGTATATTGTTAAGAACCCAGAACATTTTTATATGAAGAATATTTTTTATTGAAGTATAATTAACACACAATGTTATATTAGTTTCAGTTGTGCAGCATACTGACTTGACAGTTCTATACATTACTCATTTCTCACAATGATAAGTGTAGTCACCATCTATCACCATACGATTTTATTACAATATATTTAAAAAATTTTTTTGAGTATAGTTAACACAATGTTACATTAGTTTCAGATGTACAGCATAGTGATTCAGCATCTCTATAGGTTATGCTACTCTCACTACGACTTTATTACTGAAGTTGTACTTTTATTCCTGTGACTTATTTATTACATAACTGGAAGTGTACCTCTTCATCTATATCAATTTTGCTGATTGACTGACCCACCTCTCCTCTGGCAACCGTCAGATTGTTCTTTGTAATTAAGAGTGTTTTTGTTTCTTTGTTTTGTTTTTTGGATTCTACATATAAGTGAATTCATATGATATTTGTCTTTCTCTGTCTGACATATTTCACTTAACCTTATACTCTCGGTCCATCCATGTTATTGCATATAGCAAGATCTCATTCTTTTTTATGAGTAATATTCTGTGTAAGAATATACCACATTTTTGGGGCACCTGGGTGGCTCAGTCGTTAAGTGTCTGCCTTCGGCTCAGGTCATGATCCCAGGGTCCTGGGATCGAGCCCCGCGTCGGGCTCCATGCTTGGCGGGAAGCCTGCTTCTCTCTCTCCCCCTCCCCCTGCTTGTGTTCCCTCTCTCGCTGTGTCTCTCTCTGTCAAATAAATAAATAAAATCTTAAAAAAAAAATCCACATTTTTTAAATTTAAGTATGATTAACATACAGTGTTATATTAGCTTCTGGTGTACAATATAATGATTCAAAAATTTTATGCATTACTCAGTCACAGTCCCCTTTATTTCACCCATGCCCCCCACTCACGAGCTCCTCTCTGGCAGTCACCAATTTGTTCTTTGAGGTTTACTTATTTCTCAAGGTAGGCCTATATTGGTATAATCTCCCCTCTTAGAATAACTTTTACTTCATCCTAAAGATTTGGGACTCTTCTGTTATCATTTCCATTTATCTCTACATTTATTCTATTCCTCTTTGATTTCTTGGTTGACTCATTTCATTGTTTAGTAACATGTTATTTAGCCTCCATGTATTTGTGTTCTTTCCAGATTTTTTTCATTGATTTCTTGTTTCATACTCTTGAGGTCAGAAAATATGCATGATATGATTTCAGTCTTTTTAAATTTATTGGGACTTGTTTTGTGGCCTATCATGTCATATATTACAGAGAATGTACAATGTGCACTTGAAAAGAATGTGGATCTCACAGTTTTGGGTTGGATAGTTCTCTACCTATATGTTAGGTCCATCTGTTCTTATGTGTCATTTAAAGCCACTGTTTCTATGTAGATTTTCACTTTGGATGATGTATTCATTGATGTAAGTTTGGTGTTAATGTCCCCTATTATTACTGTATTACTGTCAATTTCTTCCTTTATGTCTTTTAATAATTTCTTTAAATATTTAGGTGCCCCCATGTTGGTGCATAGATGCTTAAAATTGTTATATTCTCATTTTGGATTGTTCCCTTTATCATTATGTAGTAATGACAGATGTTCTTTGTCTTGTGCTGTGTCTTTGTTTTAAAGTGTATTTTGTCTGATATAAGTATTGCTGTCCTGGCTTTCTTTTTACTTCCACTTGCATGGTAAATGTTTTCCTTCCTTTCACTTTCAGTCTGCATGTGTCTTTAGGTTTGAAATAAGTCTCTTGTAGGTAGCATATAATTTTGTCTTGCTATTTTGTCAGTTCAGTCACTGTATTTTTTGATTTGAGCATTTAGTCCATTTACATTTGAAGTAGTTAATGGTAGGTATGTATTGCCATTTTGTTACTTGATTTATGGTTGTTTTTGTAGTCTCTCTTCTTCTCTTGCTCTCTTCCTTGTGATTTGATGGCTTTCTTTAGTGTCATGCTTGGATTCCTTTTTCTTTGTTTTTTATTTTTTGTATATATGATTTTTTTTTTGTTTAAAAAATATTTTTTTAATTAATTTATTTTTTTATTCTTATTTTAATCCCCATACATTACATCATTAGTTTTAGATGAAGTGTTCCATGATTCATTGTTTGTGCATAACACCCAGTGCTCCATGCAGAATGTGCCCTCCTCAATACCCACCACCAGGCTAACCCATCCTCCCACCCCCCTCCCCTCTAGAACCCTGTTTGTTTTTCAGAGTCCATATATGATTGGTTTTTGATTGTGGTTACCGTTTGGTTCATATATAACATCTTATGTGCATAGCAGTCTATACTAAGTTGATGGTTGGTTAAGATTGAACCCATTCTAAAAGTACTAAACTTTCACCCCTTACCCCCACATTTTATGTTTATGGTATTATATTTTACATCCTTTTATTTTGTGAATCCTTTGACTGATTATTATAGATTTAATTGATTTTACAGCTTTTGCACTTTAACCTTCATGCTGGTTTTATCAGTGAGCCATCCAAGTGCCCCTGCTTGGTTCTTTTTTATATTTTCTCTCTTTGTTGAAGGTCTCACTGAGATCCTCTGCTCTTCTCAAGTCCACTGAGTATGACCATTACTTTGTATTCTTTATTAGGCATATTGTTCATCTTTGTTTCATTTAGCTCTTTTGCTGTGGCTTTGTCCTGTTCTTTCATTGGGACATATTTCTCTGTCTTCTCACTTTGTATAGCTCTTGGTTTGTTTCTGTTTATTAGGAATGTCGGCTACATCTCCTGATCTTTAAAGTAGTGGCCTTATTAAAAAGAACTCTATAGTTCCCTGTAATGCAGTGACCCCTGTTCATAAGAACCAGATGCTGGTATGTCCTTTGTGGGTGGCGTTGGCCCTACCTCAGAGGCTAAGTCACATTCACCCTCAATCTAGTCATTATAGTTGCTCACTTTGCCAGTTTGGGGATCACTGAGCAGGATTTGTGTCTTTGTTGTTAAATGGGCTTGTCTGGACATGTTGCAGACTTGTTGGGTGGTGTCATTGGTCAGAACAGATGCCTCCCCTCTGCCAGGACAGCAGTTGCACTCATTGGCAGGATGGTCTCCCTGTGCTGCCTCCAGGGAGACTTTCATTGGTGCGTGTGGCTAGTAGTACTCAGACCAGATTTCTGCCCCAAGGCTTTTTTGGGTTGCAGTCACAGGGAACTGTAGGATGCTCTCTCTGCGATGCCCCCTGGGAGTTTTTTGTTGGTGGGGCAGGGCAGCAGTCAGATCAAGTGCCTACCCACAGTCCATCTGCCAGGGCTGCAGTCATCCCAAACTGCAGGGCACTCTCCTTTAGCTGCCAGGAATACGATTCAGCTGCTCAGACTGTGGGCTCACAGTTGTATGTGGTCATCTTCCTTAGGGCAGGAGTCACTTTGTAGTGGCACCGGTCACTTTCAGGGTTGATTGTTGGGTGTTTGGGGGCAGGAGCTGCTTCAGAGGGATGCGTGCCAAGTGGGCCAAGTTGGATGGGGCAGATAAGCAGGAGAACTCAGGTGTGAGTCATGTGCTAGCAAGATAGAGTGTTCTTGTTCATTCCCTCACGTATCTGGCCATCAAGCCTGGGGTTTGGGGAGAGAAAGCGTGATCGCTAGCACTTGTTCTTAGAGAAGTGTGCTGAAGATCCCTATCCCCACCAGCACACATTCTGTAACTAATGAATAAATGCCCTTTATATTTATCTTAGGTGCATTTTAAACTGCTGGTTCTGTGCTGTGTCTTGGTTGGGTTATTTTTTATGCGGGCTCTTTAAGGGCAGGCACTCAGTTTCCTATGGCCCTCTGGCTCCCCTGGAGCTAAACCGGTTTTAAAGTACCCAGAGTTTATCCCCACTGATTGTAAAAACTCATGAAGTTAAGCCCCGCTGGTTAAGTCTCACTGGGGGTTTGGTTCTCAACTGCATCTCTGTCCCTCCTACCCTTTTTTATGTGACCTTTTCTCTAAGATTAACTGTGGAAAGTCTTTTCTGTCAGTCTTCAGATCATTTTCAGAGTTAGTTTCACAGGTGTAGCTATTATCTTGGTGTGTCCACGGGAAAAATTGAGCCCAGGATCCTCCTACTCTGCCATTTTGCCAGTAGTTGAAGCCACATCTTTTTTTATCTATTCATCTATTGATGTACACTTGGGCTGTTTCCAAATCTTGGCTACTGTAAATAGTAGTGAAATAAACATAGAGGTACATATATCTTTTCAAATAAGTTTTTGTTTTCTTTGAGTTCAATACCCAGTAGTGGCATTACTGGATGATACGGTATTTCTGTATACCATGGTTTTCCACGGTGGTTGCACCAATTTATATGAAAAAGTTTTTGGTCTCCTTCTCTCTGTCTTATTCTAGGATTCCTATAATGCAAATGCTATTATGTTTGATGATGTTGCACTGTCCCTTAGCTTATTATTTATTCTTTTTGCTCTTCAGCTTGGTTACTTTCCATTACCTTGTCTAATAGATTGATGACTAATTCTTCTGCATCCTCTAATCTGCTGTTGATTCCCTATAGTGTTTTTTTTTTTGCTTCAGTTACCAAATTTTTCAGATATGAGTAGTTCTTTTTATATTTTCAGTCTCTGTTGAAATTCTCAATGTGTTTATCCACCCTTTTCTCAAGTCCAGTGAGTATCTTTATGGCCATTATTCTGAATTCTTTATCAGGCATATTGCTTATCTCCATTTCATTTAACCTTATAGTGTGATTTTGCCTTGTTCTTTAATTTGGGAAATATTCCTATTTCCTCTGGGGTGGGGCATGCAGTGCTAGCAAGGTAGATGGAGAGTGTTAGTGCTGGCTCTAACAAACATTCAGCTTTCTAGGCTGGGAGAGGAAGAGAAGTGGCACGTGCCAGCACTTTTGTTCCTAGAGAAATCTGCAGATCATTTCCTGTCCATTCTAAGATTAGTCAATAAATCTTCACTTATACCCCAGGTGCTTTTTAAACTGCTGCTCCTGTGCTGTGTCTCAGGCTGAGTTATTTAGTATGCTGGCACTTTAAGGCTACAGACTGGGTTTCCTATCACCCTCAGGCCTCCTGGAGTTAAGCCCTGTTGGTATTCAAAGCCAGACTTGATGGGGACTTCCCTGTGTGGGTTCCCAGTGGTGGAGATTCCTGAGTATGGGATCTGGTGCTCTTCTTTTCACTGCTTGTGATGTCCCCTCCCATTTGTGGTTAGTTGTGCTAGGTGTTTAGTTCCCAACCATGTCTCCACCCATTTTACCCTTTTCTATGTGGCCTTCTGTCTACAATTAACTGTGGAAGGTCTGTCCTGTCAGTCTTCAGGTCCTTTACAGAGTTAACACATAGATGTGGCTGTTACCTCAGTATGTTTGTAGGACAAGTTGAGCTCAGGATCCCCCTATTCTGCCATCTTCCCTGAGTCTAATTGAAACAATATTTTAAGTGGAGGGACTAGCCCTCAGAAGAAGTTAACCCATTATGTGACCATTATTTTTCCTTGTTTAATGAAAGATTTTAAATAATCAATGCTGATTCTCTCTGAGGAATAAGAAGTGGTTAACATAGAAGAGCATGTCAGGGGTTTCTTTTTATCTGTTATTTCTTAGGCTGGATACTGACTGTACCTGTGTTCATTTTATTGTTTCTGAACTTTTTATGTGCTTGAAATAGTTTATAATTTTAACAATGCTATTTTAGTACTAGAAGTTCAATTTGAATATGAACAGTTTAAAATTATTCACCTTGAATCCTGATGCTTATGGGACAAAATGGTTTGATTAAAGAAGTTTAAAGAGATAACTGGAAATTCTGAAGGGGTTTATAGATACTTTCAAGGGTCTATATTTTATGGTAAGTTGTTTTAATTTTAACCAACAACACTTGAGAATGTATGTTTTTGCTATCAATTTAAGTGTATTACCAACATTCACCTGTTAGCTATTGGCCATATCCAGGCATCATTTTGAGAGAGCAAAGAAGAAGGTGGATAGTTATTTACTTGAGATAACTGGGCAAAGTTTGAAAGGCAAAGAAGATTAAATTCATATAAATGTGCAAACATGTGCAAGATCTTCCTTGATGTCTAGTTACTTGAACTGGGAGCTTATGGAAAACAGGAAATTTGAGAGTAAAGATTGTATGAGGTATGAGTATGGAAAAAGTCAGGGAGGGTAACAATTGAGTTAAGCCCCAGAAAGGTACCAATGACAGTGGTTGGCTTGTGGAGTTTGAGGATAGTGGAGTCATGTAGGAGCTTGGGTTTGGCAAGTCAGTGTGCAAACAGCCATTAGTATTTTTGAAGTTTTTATAGTTCAGGGTATGTAATATATATATATTCATAAACATACATAAGCAGGAATGTACTACTGTTCATTACATTTTGGAAAACAACGGAGTTAATTTTCTCAATAATTTGGTTAGCTCTTTTGTACATGGATGTTATTTTTTGGTTGATTTGACTTTTTTCTATTTTGCAGTGTACAACATTAACATTCATACTGAGGCATTAATCCATTTGTACAATGTATTTATAGCTAATGGAAAGCCTAAATATTATCTGCCATTTAGGAGAGATTTGACCTAAAAACCACATTTCTCCCTCACTAAATTGATGGTGCATTTCAGAAGGATGTATGTGCATTTTACAGATGTCTCTGGTAACCATGGAGAGGTTGTTTATTCTGCCTGCTATAACTTCACATTTTGAACAATATTAAAACAGATACTTGGCTCAAGGAATCTTTCGTTAGAGGCCGTCTGCTAGTTACATAGAAGTATTTGGCAAAACTGATCTTAGGACCACTCTTTAAATTTAGCATTTAGATTAAGGCTAAACAGGGAACAGATACAAGGTGTAGAACATAGTAAAATACAGTAAAGGGAATTAGTAAAGGGAGGAGTGTTTGAAAAGTGCATAAAAGCCATTTAAGAAAGAATTGGCGGGGGGCGCCTGGGTGGCTCAGTCGTTGGGCGCCTGCCTTCGGCTCGGGTCATGGTTCCGGGATCCTGGGGTCGAGCCCTGCATCGGGCTCTCTGCTCGGTGGGAGGCCTGCTTCTCCCTCTTCCACTCCCCCTGCTTGTGTTCCCTCTCTCACTGTGTCTCTCTCTGTCAAATAAATAAATAAAAAAAATTAAAAAAAAAAAAAAGAAAGAAAGAATTGGGGGGCACCTGGGTGGCTCAGTTGTTAAGCGTCTGCCTTTGGCCCGGGTCATGATCCCAGGGTTCTGGGATCGAGCCCCCCATCGGGCTCCCTGCTCCGCGGGAAGCCTACTTCTCCCTCTCCCACTCCCCCTGCATGTGTTCCCTCTCTCACTGTCTCTCTCTGTCAAATAAATAAATAAAATCTTAAAAAAAAAGGAAGAAAGAATTGGGGTTGAAGACTTTGAGGGCTTTAGGAAAAAAACACAAGCCTAGATTAAAAGAAGGAAAAAAGAAAATACAATTTGACACTTTAAATAAGTGATGCAATTACTTAATACCTGACCACACATTTTTTTTTTTATCTTTTTAGGCATGTATAAAAGCATAATTATCTCTCTAATATTCGTTGTGGTTTTGGATTTATGTACATTTATTGGCAGTACAAGAAATCTTTTAAGTTTATTCCTAGGTATCTTATTCTTTTTGGTGCAGTTGTAACCGGGATTGTTTTCTTAATTTCTCTTTATGCTACTTCATTATTAATGTATAGAATTGCAGGAGATTTCTGTGTATTAATTTTGTATCCTGTGACTTTACTGAATTTATCAGCTCTAGTCTTTTTGGTGCTTTGGGTTTTTTTATATATAATATTCTGTCATCTGCAAATAGTGAAAGTTTTACTTCTTCCTTACCAATATGGATGTCTTATTTATATTCTTTTTGTTGTCTGATTGCTGTGGCTAGGACTTCTAGTACTATGTTGAATAAAAGTGGTGAGAGTAGACACCCTTCTTTGTGTTGTTCCTGATCTTAGAGGAAAAGCTCTCGGTTTTTCACCATTGAGTATGATGTTAGTTCTGCATTTTTCATATATATCGTTTATCATGTTGAGGTATGTTCTCTTTAAACTTACTATTGAGAATTTTTTTTATCACGAATGGATGTAGTCCTTTGTCAAATGCTTTCTCCAAATCTATTGAAATGATCTTATGGTTTTTATCCTTTCTCTTGTTAATGGGATGTATCCTGTTGATTGATTTGTGAATATTGAACCACCCTTGCATCACTGGAGTAAATCCCACTTGATCATGGTGAATGATTTTTTTTAAAGATTTTATTTATTTATTTGACAGAGAGGGAGACAGCGAAAGAGGAAACACAAGCAAGGGGAATGGGAGAGGGAGAAGCAGGCCTCCCGCTGAGCAGGGACCCCCCCCCCCCCGATGCAGGGCTCGATCCCAGGACCCCGGGATCACGACCTGAGCCGAAGGAGACACTTAATGACTGAGCCACCCAGGCGCCCCTAATTTTTTTAATATATTGTTGGATTTGCTTTGCTAGTATTTTATAAAGGATTTTTGTATCGTTCATCAGGGATATTGGCTTGTAGTTTTCTTGTTTGTGTTTGTCTTTATCTGGTTTTGGTATCAGCAATGTTTGGCCTCATAGAATGAATTTGGAAGCTTTCCTTTTTCTTGATTTTTATGAATAGTTTGAAAGAATAGGTATTAAATCTGTTTTAAATGTTTGATAGAATTCACCGTCTGGTCCTGGGCTTTTTTGTTGGGAGGTTTTTGATTACTGATACAATTTCCTTGCTCATAATCGGTCTGTTCAAATTTTCTCTTTCTTTCTGAGTTAGTGTTGGAAGGTTATATGTTTTAGGAATTTATCTATTTGTTCTAGTTTGCCAAGTTATTGGCATATAAGTTTTCATATTATTCTCTTGTAATCCTGTATTTCTGTGGTGTCAGTCATTATTTCTCCTTCAGTTCTGATTCATTTGAGTCATCTCTCTTTTTTTCTTGATGAGTCTGCACTAGGGCTTATCAATTTTCTTTATCTTCTCATAGAACCAGCTCCTGGTTTCATTGATCTGTTCTATTGTTTTATTAGTCTCTGTTTCCTTTATTTCTGGTATAATTTTTTAATTTATTTTCTTCTACTTGCTTTGGGCTTTGCATGTTCTTCTTTTTGTAACTCCTTTAGGTGTAAGGTTAGGTTGTTTATTTTAGATTTTTCTTGTTTCCTGAAGTAGGCCTCTTGCTATAGGCTTTCCTCTTAGTACAGCTTTTCTGCATCTCAAAGATTTTATACTCCTGTCATTTCGTTTTCCTTTATCTCCATGTAATTTTTTGATTTTCTCTTTGATTTCTTGGTTGACCATTCATTGTTTAGTAGCATGTTATTTAGCCTCCATGTATTTGTGTTCTTTTCAAATTGTTCTTGCTACTGATTCCTCGTTTCATGCCGTTGTGGTCAGAAAATATGCATGATAATGACTTCAGTCTTAGAATTTGTTGAGACTTGTTTTGTGGCCTAGCATGTGATCTGTCCTGGAAAATATTCCATGTGCACTTGAAAAGAATGTGTACTGTGCTATTTTTGGATGGAATTTTGTATATATATTATGTATATCATGTGGGAAACCCCATAAGGCTGTCAACTGATTTCTCATCAGAAACATTGCAGTTAATAAGAAAGTGGCATGATGTATTTAAAGTGCTGAAAGGAAAATATCTGCAACCAAGAATACTTTACCCAGCAAGTTATCATTCAGAATAGAAGGACAGATAAAGTGTTTCCCAGATAAACAAAAACTAAAGCAGTTCATAACCTTTAAACTGGCCTTCAAGAAAAATTAAAGGGAACTCTTTCAGTGGAAAGAAAGGGCCATAATCAGGAGTAAGAAAATTATGAAAGGAAAAAAATTCACAAGTAAATGCAAACATAAAATAAAAGTACTAGATTAATAACTTATAAAATCAGTATGGAGGTTAAATACAAAAACATTCAAGTCAGTTACATATTCAAAAATCAGTCAAAGGATTCACAAAATAAAAGGATATAAAGTATGACATCATATACATAAAATGTGGAGGTGGTAAAAAATTGAGTACTTTTAGAATGGGTTTGATCTTAAGCGACCACTAACTGAGTATAGACTGCTACACACTTTAGATGTTATATATGAACTTAATGGTAACAACAATTCCCAAACGTGTAGTAGACACACAAAAAATAAAAAGAAAAGAATCCAAGCATAACACTAAAGAAAGCCATCAAACCACAAGGGAAGAGAGCAAGAAAAGAAAGGAAGAGAAAAGAACTACAAAAACAACTGTAAAAGAAGTAACAAAATGGCAATTAAGTACACACCTGTCAATTGATCTAAATATAAATGGACTGAATGCTCCAATTACAAGACATAGGGTGACTGAATTGACAAAATTGCAAGACCCATCTGTATGCTTGCTATAAGAGATTCCATTCAGACCTAAATACATATGTGGGTTGATAGTGAAGGTCTGAAAAACATTTATCATGGACTGAAGTGAAAGGAAAGCTGGGGTAGCCATACTTATATCAGATGAAATACACTTTAAAACAAAGACTGTAACAAGATACAAAATAGAACACTACATAATTATAAAAGGAACAATCCAGATTGAGAATATAACAATTTTAAATATCTATGCATCCAACATGGAGGCATCTAAATATATAAAGCAACTATTAAGAGACATGAAGAAATTGGTAGTAATACAGTAATAGTAGAGAACATTAACACCACACTTACATCAGTGAATAGATGAACTAGTCAGAAGGTCAAGAAGGAAATAGTCACTTTCAATGACATTTAGGCCAGATGGACCTAACAAATGTATACAGGAGAGTAGAGGAAATCTTTTAATATTAATTGTTTACTATGAAAATTTTTCCTCCTTTTTTTTTCTTCTGCAGATCCCAGAGTCATTTAGACATACTACATGGCAGAGACTGGGAAAAGGCAACTCAAGACAGATATTAGATGTTACCAGGGTAAGATTAAGCAGATACTTCTACGTATAACTAAAAAAATTAGCAAGCCCTTTGAGCCTTTTCAAATTTATACTACATATTTTGTGTTTCTCATTTCTTTCTAAATACTTTTCATTTTTTTCTAAATACTGAGAGATGAATAAGAAATTATGTTCCTGCTAGTAGAAATAGGGATAGATATCTTGATTATTTTTCTACTCCTGGAGAACTCTGTCAGAATCTCTTGAGATCAGTGCCAGCTACAGTAACATTTTTAGAATGCTTTTATAAATGTAATGGCAGCTTGTTGACACTTAAATTTTTCCCAGTAATTTGTATGTGATATATGGAATGCTTGTAAGCTTTGCAAGTGAGTGAAGCTCCTTTACCTTAGAAGATGTTCAGATGGCAGAGTATCAAGGGACTCTAAGCTTATTAGAGCCTGATACTTAGTTTACTTGTTGATAAGGGTTATTTTTCATTGTTAATGTAAGTGAAAGACAACTTTAAAATTTCTCAGTGCTCTAAAATTATACAGGCAATTCTTCAAGAGAGAAAAAGGCTAGAAAATTAGAAGACAACCTAAACCCTGAGTACTTCCTTTATTATTTCTTTTTGATTAACAATTATTTGCCATTACAAGGTACAAGGCGTTGTTCTAATTTATGCAGAGGCTGTAAAAGTGAATTACATTTCAAAATCTTTTGCTTTGTCAAAGACCTCATTATCTTGTGTGGTATTCATCAGACCCCTTGATAAAATTTGTTGCTTAGTCTTTTAGATGGAAAAAGATGTCACAAAAAGATATTGTCAGACTAAAATTTATATTTTGATGTTTTCCCCTTAAAAATGCTTTAAGATTGTTGATCCAAGAATTAATAACCCATTTATAGCAATTATTTTTTTGTTCTAAACTGGTGTGAATAAGAAAGCACTTTTGCTTTTTGTGATTCCATTTTCGTAGCTTGGCCCAGAGCTTTGGCATTGATACACATTTGTGTTTATAAAGAACTTGCTGTTCATTAATTCATTAATTATTATTATTATGGCTGCTGAAGGAGCATTATTATATGCATTTCTTTCATTAAGTATGTTTTAATTGAGGAAAACCTTTAAATATTAGCAAGTTTACATTTTGAGCCTAATCTTTACTGTCTTTATGAACTATTTTATTTTCTCAAATGACTATTATATTTTCTCCAGTAAAACTTTTATGTTTATCTAACCTAAGAATCAGTCTTACTTAAGGCCTTTTTTAAAAGTAGGCAAGATGTTTGCATATTTTCAAGGCTAGTTGGGAGATTTATAGATAGCTCTGTTTTATAAGCTAATTCATTAGGCATTGAAATCTACCCTGCCCATGTGCAAGACACTGTGGTATAGGCCATGGGAGATACAAGGATAAAAGAGGCTGTCTTTAATTTCAAGAAATTTACCATGTAATAAGAAAGACAAAACATGCATGCATATTACTATAGCATATGACAGACAGGAAGTATTAAAAATACACACACACATCCACACACACATATGAGCAAGAATAAGGAAAAGAATCAGCTATGTAAAATGAACAATAAAGCAAAAAAAATTGTATACATGTGGAAAGCAAGTGGGATATAATTAGTTAACTGTATGATATACTCTGCTTGCCAGTGATAGAGTAATAGGTTACATAGTACCGTAATAGCAAATGACAGTAAGAAAACTGGTATAAATCAAGTAGAAGTGTAATATAAGTTTTCAAACATTTCAAAAGCTATTTAGAGAAAGTAACTTCTGTATGAGTATTGGTTACATTTCAACATTCTTTGTGTAAGTGTATCTGTAAGCTAATCGTGAAGGTGTTTTGCTTTATTATGCTAAGCTAGAAGCTATGCCTATGAATTTGTATGGGACATTAGATTAAACTTCCTAAGTCAGAGTTTTAAAGATCCGAAATTCTATAATAGCTAATGGATGACTTGGTATCATCTTCAACTAGGCTCTCCAGGCCTGGCCACTGATAGAAAAGAGGACATGTTGGCATGGTCATGCAGGAGGAGGACTCCACACGGACCCAAAAGAAGGGGTAAGAGCAAATAGCAAGTAACTGGAGATTCTTATACATGATCGTACTTGCATAGAACACACACACACAAGCATTCAAGATTATTGTCTTCCAGAATATTTTGATTGACTCATATAACTACAGGTTTTCTAATACAAAACCTTATGAATTGACCATGGTTATACGGATGAGATTCTCTTGGGCTTAAAACAAACAAAAAATTTCATGATTTTCTAAAAAAGAAAAAAGTTATCAATCTAAATATTTTAGTTCTTTGTTTAAAATAGCATTGGTTGAGGTTTTTATATAATCCAGCCTTATAAATAAATAGGTAAATTAGATTTAGCACTTACAAGCAGTTTGTGTGTGTGTGTGTTTTGAGGTTAACATTTCCCCTTCTAGGGTGCCTGGGTGGCTCAGTCAGTTAAGCGGTTGCCTTCGGCTCAGGTCATGATACCGGGATCCTGGGATCGAACCCCACATCCGGCTCCCTGCTCAGTGGGGAACCTGCTTCTCCCTCTCCCTCTGCCTGCAGCTCTGCCTGCTTGTGCTTTCTCTCTCTCTGTCAAATAAATAAATAAAATCTTTAAAAAAAAAATTTCCCCTTCTATACACTTAGTTGAGAAAGATCCTAGAATGTCCCGCAGCTTCCTGATAAATCCTTCATTTACCTAATCCATTTATTTAATTACCCATATTCTTTTTAAAAAATTTTTATTTTAATTCCAGTTAGTTAACAGTGTTATATAAGTTTCAGGTGTACAGTATAGTGATTCAACACTTCCATACATCACCCTGTGCTCATCACAAGTGCACTCCTTAATCCCCATCACCTATTTAACGCATCCCCCACCCCCTGTCCTCTGGTAACCATCAGTTTGTTCTATATAATTAAGAGTCTGTTTCTTGCTTTGTGTGTGTGTCTCTCTCTCTTATTTTTTTTACCTTTCCTTGTTTGTTTTTTAAATTCCATATGATTGGAATCATGTGGGTATTTGTCTTTCTCTGACTGACTTATTTCACTTAGGATTATACTCTCTAGCTCTATCCATGTCGTTGCAAATGGCAAGATTTCATTTTTATGACTGAATATTCCATTATATATATGCACGCACGCGCGCACACACACACACCCACACACCATATCATCTTTATTCATCAGTTGATGGACACTTGGGCTGCTTCCATATCTTGGCTATTGTAAATAATACTGTTATATTGGGCGCCTGGGTGGCTCAGATGGTTAAGCGTCTGCCTTCGGCTCAGGTCATGATCCCAGGGTCCTGGGATCGAGTCCCACATCGGGCTCCCTGCTCCTTGGGAGCCTGCTTCTCCCTCTACCTCTCTCTCTCTCTCTGTCTCTCATGAATAATAAAAAATAATAATAATAATAATAATACTGTTATAAGCATAGGGCTGCATATATCCCTTTGAATTAGTGTTCTTGTATTCCTTGTGTAAATAGCCAGTTGTGAGATTGCCAGATGGTAAAGTAGTTCTATTTTTAACTTTTTGAGGAAACTCCATACTGTTTTCCACAGTGGGCTGCACCACTTGCGTGTTCTTAACACTACTAATAAAAATTAATAATGCTGCTCAGAAGGTATTTAAATCATCTGTTTACCCAATCCCTGTAGTAAAAGGGATTGTGAAAAAAGAGTGACAGTTTCAGTATTTGGAAGCTCTTGTTTTTAAAATAGATAAATTAAGAAATTATTTGTTTTAATTATAAAATTAATGTCTTCTATTAAGAATCTTCAGATTTTTGAAGAATTTTGGTGCTATACTCCTGCATTTAAACTTTTTTATTGTGCTGCTTTTGAAGAATTATCTATTAGTAAATTTAGTTCATTCTGTGCTCATTATAACACAAGTAATGAAGAACTTAAAATAAGGACGACTTTCCAGACTTTGCTTGACATACTTTTTTTTTATGTTAGCAATAGATCCTCATTGGATATAGTCAGAAGCTAGTAGTATTAAAAGAGAGATTAGCACTTACTAGCGCAATCAGAGAGCTTTGGTACAAATCTTGATATAATCAAAAGGAGTGGAACAGCAACTTGGAGTATTAAAAAATTGAAGGTCTGGGGAGATAATGGAATAATGAATCTCCAGGCTTGTTAAGATGAGTGGACACTTAGACCAATGGATAAGAATACCAGGATGAAGTGGAGAGGCTGTTTTCTAGCTCTGATTTTATTCATCATCAAGCAGCCTTATGATCTTTATTTGATTTTTCCAGCTGACTTCCTTTTGGGATAGGGGATTAACTGATTGGCCAATGTGAATATCAGTCAACTTGTTATTTTTTATTATATATTATTAAATCAACTTATGGGTACAAATGCATCTCATATGTACCATAAGCTAGTTTTAGGGCCTTTTTACTGCTAGATAAACTCTTCATTTGTGGTATTAGACCAACAGAGAATAGAAAACAAACCTTAAGGTATAGAGAAAGTAACAATAATAGTAAAGCTTTTCCTGACAATATATCTTTCATCTCCCATCCGTAAACTTACTATATACTTACATCCCCAATAATATCAGTTACCCTCCATTTTTCCATTAGACATCTGTTCAACTTTCTTGTCCTTTGACCTAGCTTTTATCAAACCACTGTTATTTCTAATAATATTGAAGTAGTGGTTGAATTTATTCCTTTAATTGCAGTTAGTTATCTTTAGCACGAATTGAAACAACAGTTCTCTTCTCTGGACAGTTTCCACTGTCCACTTTGGGCACTTCCAAATTATCTGCTGCTAAATTGGTTCTTTAGGGAGAAAACATTCAGTCTGTCATGCACATTTATACAAAACAAATTGCATCCAAAGTTTTTAGTATATATTTTATTTTTCCTCATCACAGATTTTGCCCCCAAATAGTTTCTTTATTAACTAGTCCCTTGATCTAGGATTAGAAAATTTCTTGCTATTAGAATTCAGGAATGTCTTTTTTTTTTTTTTTAAAGTAATCTCTACACCCAATATGGGGCTCAAACTCATGACCCCAAGATCAAGAGTCACATGCTCTACTGACTGAGCCAAGTGCCCCTCAATTCAGGAATGTCTTTAAAACCAGAATTCTTAGATACATTCCATATCAGTTAAAGAAAAGGTAATTCTGTTACCTTTATCAAATGATCGTTTTCTGGGGTGCCTGGGTGGCTCAGTTGGTTAAGCGTCTGCCTTCAGCTCAGGTCATGATCCCAGGGTCCTGGGATCAAGCCCCACATCAGACTCCCTGCTCGGCTGGGAGCCTGCTTCTCCCTCTCCCTCTGCCCCCTCCCCCCCGGCTTGTGATCTCTCTCTCTCTCTCTGTGTCAAATAAATAAATAAAATCTTTAAAAAAATGATCATTTTCTTTTTTCTTACTCTTTTATTTTCTTATCAAAATCCAGTGAGCTGCACACCCTTGGAAGCAGTGGACTCTTGGTGGAAAAAATTGTTCTTGCTTCAGTGCTTGACAACCTTTTCTGCTGAAAGAGACGAAGCTACTGACCTGAGAAGCAAAACACATATTTAGCTTATTAATATGCAGTTTTCTTCAATATCTTAAAATTCTACCAAGTGAGCTGCTCCATATGTGTTTTGATTTTTTTAGTGTCCTTTTTGTGCCCTATCCACGTAGTTATTAGTTATAGGTATTCACTTATAGCACTTACGGCTATGCAAGACTACATCTCTCCCTCAGGTCATACTGTTGAATTCAGTACTGCTGCATATAAACAGTGCAGTTTGTGCCTTTCCACTTATACCCTATTGGGTCAGATGCTCCCAGTTTTATTTATGCATTTGTTTTTGGCCCACCGTGCTATGTTCGTGCTGTTTCAGCTCCCTGTATATAAATAGATATTCCTTTCATTATTTCTTTCTACCTGCCCTGCCTCATAAGGCTTATGAAACTATATATTAATACCAAATAAGTAAATATTTAAAAACCTGTCAGAAGTTAAGATGACTTCATAAATCAAGTAATAGGTATACCTCCTAAATATAATAAATAACAATTTGTACTCATGTGTTTAAGAATAGTTAATTTATTAATTGAATAAATATTTAGTGAGCATTATTTCTGGTATCAGATTTCTTTTTGTGGCATCTGCTTTTTTTTCTGTTGGCCTACCTTATTTTCAGTCACTTTCATCTCCTCTTTGACAGCTCTCTGATGTTCCCAAGTCTTTTCTTCCAAACTCTTTTCTAGGATAAAAAGATATAATTTGCTACCGTACAGAGGGATAGGGAGCCTATTTGAATTCTCTCTTGTATGACCTTTGTGTTTTCTTTCTGAATCCAATTGATTTCCTTTATTATGGCAAGCTAATTCTAGTATGTATTTGAGACCTTTGTAAAAACTTTTATTCCTCATACTAACATAGTACTAGTTTTAATGGGGCTTAAAATGTCAGTTCCACATTTTAAATTTGAAGCTATTTAGCTATAGCAAGAAGGCCTCATTGTATTTCTTGTTAGCAAAGAGGAAAGTAGATTCACTTCTACTTTTATAGGCCTTTCAATGGTATTTCTATAGCATTCGAATTTAGGGAGCTTTTGTTATCATGATATGTCATCACAGTTATGTTTTTAAAATAACTTCTAAATTTTACTTATTGTGAAAATGATAAACAGAAAAGTGAAGGAATTTTATGTTTCCTGTTTACATGTAAGTGAGGCTTAAATAAAAATTATGATATCAACCGTTGGTTGCTTCAGGAATTTTGACGCCCGAGAAAGAACTTCCTTTCCTTAAATCATTGGGTTTTTTTTTCCTATACTGTAATTACTCCTTACACAGTATGTTTTCAAATAAGCCAATTTCTTATCCTCCTTGACTATTTCCTATATTTTCCACCCTTTCTTTAAGAATATGATCTTAAAGGGGTATGTATGCTATTTGTGTTGCTTAGTCTGAAATGAAAAGTAAGTTGAGGGCTCCTGGGTGGCTCAGTTGGTTAAGTGACTGCTTTCGGCTCAGGTCATGATCCTGGAGTCCCGGGATCAAGTCCCACATCGGGCTCCCTGTTCAGCGGGGTGTCTGCTTCTTCCTCTGACCCTCCCCCCTCTCATGCTCTCTCTCTCTCTCATTCTCTCTCTCAAATAAAATCTTTAAAAAACAAACAAACAAACAAACAAACAAAAAAGAAAAGTAAGTTGAAATGAAGGTGATTTCGAATTCAGTCTCCAGCTTGTGGCTTTAGTATTGTCTTTCAGGATTACCATTGTGTGTCCAGTGTATGAATTATGGGTATCCACAGTATGATGATTCTGGTGATTTTGAAAGATGGTGTATGGTCTTTCAGAATCTGTATTGAGACCTCCAGTGTTATTTTACTCTTGTGCAGCAGGAATGAGTTAGTTTGAAATTCTTTAAAAGTGTGCCTCAGCCTCTGATATGCCTTTTTGATTTGGCCTCCACTTAAAAAAAGACATTTTTCAAACTTTATAGTGTATCTAAAGTATAACTGAAGTCATATACTTTATAGCTGAATGGACTCATAATGCATGATTACACAACTTCAGAACCCATTTTGTTAAGTGAAATGGTGACATTTTATGCAATATTAAGCCAACTAGAATAATTTTCTTGCTCTTAGCCATAACTTCTCTGTGTCCTTATTGAAAAATTTTGGGGTGTGTTGTAGAAGGTTTTGACAGGAGAGAATGTTTAGAAAGATATGCAGAAACAGGGCCTTTTTGTCATTATTCCATCAAGAAAAAATAAGATAAAACTAGTGAAATGGGAAAGTGGTTGAAATGCCTCAGTTTGTGTTATAATGCATTAAATTATATTTATTTAGTAATAGTTTGATTGAAAAAAAGTGAATTTTAAAATTATAGCCTTATTCCCATTTTTAAAAATACCTTACTGGTTATGAGAGCATATATATGTGTGTAAAAAATAAAACATTAACAACTGTACTTTCAGCATTTCATATTTTTGCCAACTTTTATCTTTAAAGCAGCCAGAAATGTAGTCCTGTATTTAGTACAATATGGACAGTTTTATTGCTGTTGCTCTTTACTCAGTAAACTGAGACTTAAACTAGAAAAATAGTTTGCTGAGCTTTGGGGGCAATAACCATAATATGAAACTGCCCTGTATAACATAATGTGTTGTCCTCGGTTTCTTATATGTTGACAGTTTTCCTCCATTCCTTGCTATGTAAATCTACTTGAAATTGTGTAACTTTCCTCCCTCAAAGTGAACTAAATTTTTTCTTATATATGAACTACAGAAAATATAAGCAAGCAAAAAGAATGTAAAAAATTATCAATGATTCCATCTACTCACAGCTATTTATTTTAACACTTTTGGGGGTATTGCTTTCAGGCCCATTTGTTTGCATGTGTAAACTCATACACACATCACTTTTTTTAACATGAAAAATAAGTTTTGTACTCTGCTTTTTTCACTTTACATGTTTTTGTGTCACTACATATATTTCTGAACAGCTACACTTTGTTGTATACATTCACTGTAAGTTGTTTGTACAGTTCCCCATTATTGATCATTTAGGCTGTTTCCAAATTTTTCCTGTTAAAACAGCATGAGAATAAACGTCCTATAGCTAAATATTTTGTTCCTTTATTCAGTGGATACTTGTTGAGTACCTACTGTATGTTAGCCACTATATTGGTATTGGGTTACAATAGTGAGCACAAAACACCAAGTTACTACTCACATAGAATTAAATTCTAACAGGAGAGCAGATGTTAATCAAATAATCACACTTCTGTATATGTAGTTTATAATTGAAATGGATGCTCTGGAAGAAGGAATACGCTCTGTGAAAGAATACAGACAAGGATCCTGACTGGGGTTAGGGAAGACCTCATTGAAGAACTGCTGCTTGAGCTAGCAGTTCACTCATTGGAGAGGTTGGAGAGTGGGTTGGTGTTGCACAGAAGGAGATTATTCCAGACAGAATGAATGGTATTATGCAAATGCCGTGTGGCAGGAGGGTTTATAGCATATTTGAGGAACTAAAAGAAAAGAAAGCTAGTATGGCATGAACACTGAAAGCAGTGGTGTAAGACATCGCTAGAGATGTAGTCAGGGGCCAAGCCAAGCAGAGCCTCACAAGCAATGTTACAGACTTTGATCTTCATCTTAAGAGTGGTAGGATGCACCTGAGGGGTTTTAAACTATGAGTAATATATGATTGCAGGGTATACTCATTGAACAGGGAGCAGAGTGGACACAGAGAAATCATTTAGGAGGATGTTGCAAGTAGTTGAGGTGAGAGGTTACGATAGCTTGGATTAGGTTGGTAGTAAAAATAGAAGTAGACAGATTCAAGAAATTTTTATGAAGTAAAATTGATTCAGCTTGGCTCATACTCTTAAGTATTTTGTGACGCATAAGTTTCCAGAAATGGAATTCTTGACACAAAGGGCAAATAATTTTAAAAGCTGATGGTAGATATCAAAATGCTTTCTGGATAGATTGTTTCAGTTTACTCTCCCATTAATAGTGTGTTAGAGCGCCCATTTCAATACAACTTCACCATCAATGAGCATTAACTTTTGGGTTTTTTTTTTAAATATTCCAGAAAGTGAGTAGATACTTCAGTTTTTTAAATGGAGATTATTTTGCCAGCTATAATAACATAGTAGTTTTGGAATATATATGTATTGATCTTATTTTGGCTTTACAAAGTGTGGTTTTGATTCTTAATATTCTGTCTCTAAAAGCTGAAACTAAAACAAAAAGATTTCATGGGAGTGTTGCCTCAGGAACTTGAGAGAAAGAAAAATGGAAGATGATTTAGGTCAGATGAAACATGACTGGAAAATTGTATTTTTGTTAAAATATTTAATAATCCAACCTCTGTTCTGTATAATTAATATCAAGACTCCTACTTTCCTAAACATTGCATTACAACTCTACTTTATCATGAGTTTTGACTGAGGGCTCCAAACTCTTTTAAATAAACATATTGATAAAGAGCCCAAAAGTATATAAAGATTTTGACCACAAAGATGGAAATATTGAAATGTTGATTAAAGTTTGTGTAATGTACTGATAGCTTAATAGATGAGAAATAAATGTACAGTACATGTCCTCTTGCCCCCACTGAATAACTTTTTGGCAATATGAGGATGGCTGTAGCTGGAAGTAAAAAATTAAGTAGCTTTTTTTTTCCATTCAAGTTATATTCATATTTATTTTTTTATTAATATATAATATATAATGTATTATTTGTTTCAGGGGTACAGGTCTGTGATTCATCAGTCTTACACAATTCACAGCGCTCACCATAGCACATACCCTCCCCAGTGTCCATCACGCAGCCACCCCATCCCTCCCACCCCCCTCCACTCCAGCAGCCCTCAGTTTGTTTCCTGAGATTAAGAGTCTCTTACGGTTTGTCTCCCTCTCTGGTTTCATCTTGTTTCATTTTTCCCTCCCTTCCCCTATGATCCTCTGCTTTGTTTCTCAAATTCCACATATCAGTGAGATCATATGATAATTGTCTTTCTCTGACTTATTTCGCTTAGCATAATACCCTCTAGTTCCATCCAGTCATTGCAAATGGCAAGATTTCATTTTTTTAAAGATTTTATTTATTTGACACAGAGAGAGAGAGAGAGCACAAGCAGGAGGAGTGGCAGGCAGAGGGAGAGGGAGAAGCAGGCCTCCCGCTGAGCAAGGAGCCCGATGCAGGGCTCGATCCCAGGACCCTGGGATCATGACCTGAGCCGAAGGCAGACGCTTAATCAACTGAGCCACCCAGGAGCCCCAAGATTTCATTTTTTTGATGGCTGCATAATATTCCATTGTATATATACACCACATCTTCTTTATCCATTCATAAGTAGCTTTTTAAAAGAAATTTGTATAGTTTCTTTTTCTCCAGGATAGTTTGAGCTTGAAAGATACTGACCTTAGATTCAGAATAAAAGTTATGTTTGCAAATATCTTCTCCCCTATCGTTTTGGCTTTTTGATAGTTTTCTTCACTGTGCAAAAGCTTTTTATTTTGGTGTAGTCCCAATAGTGTAATTTTGCTTTTGTTTCCCTGCCAGAAGAGACATCTAGGGAAATGTTTCTGCAGCTAGTGTCAAAGAAATTACTGCCGATGTTTTCTTCTAGGAATTTTATGGTTTCCTGTCTCACATTTAGGTCTTTCATCCATTTTGAATTTATTTTTGTGTGTGGTGGTAAGAAAGTGGTCCAGTTTCATTCTTTCGCATGTAGCTGTCCAGTTTTCCCAGCACCGTTTTTTGAAGAGACTGTTTTCTTCCCATTGTATATTCTTGCCTCCTTTGTCATAGATTAATTCACCATAAAAGTGTGAGTTTATTTCTGGACACTCTATTCTGTTCCATTGATCTATGTGTCTATTTTTGTGCCAGTACCATACTGTTTTAATTACTACAGCTTTGTAGTATATCTTGAAATCTGGGACTACGATACCTCCAGTTTAGGTCTTTTTGTTAGTTTTAATTTTAATTCCAGTTAACGTATAGTGTAATATTAGTTCCAAGTTATAATATGGTGATACAGCAATTCCACATATCACCCAGTGCTCATCATGACAAGTACTCTCCGTAATTGTCATCCGTCCCCCCCCACTCCCTTCCCCTCTGGTAACCATTAGTTTGTTTTCTCTAATTAAGAGTCTGTTTCTCTCTCTCTTTTTTTTTTTCTTTTCTCACATTTGTTTTGTTTCTTAAATTCCACATGAGTAAAATCATATGGTATTTGTCTCTCTCTGACTGACTTAACTTTCATTATACCCTCTAGCTCCATCCATGTCATTACAGATGGCAAGATTTCATTCTTTTTATGGCTGAGTAATATTCCATTGTATATATCCTACTACTATGTCTTTATTAATCAGTGGACAGTTGGGCTGCTTCCATAATTTGGCTATTATAAATAATGCTGCTATAAACATAGGGGTGCATGTATCTCTTTGAATTAGTGTTTTTGTATTCTTTGGGCAAATACCCAGTAGTGTGATTGCTGGATCATAGGGTTGTTCTTCCTTTTTCAAGATTGCTTTGGCTATTCAGGGTCTTTTGTGTTTCCATACAAATTTTAGTATTACTTTTTCTAGTTCTGTGAAAAATGTTGTTGGTATTTTGATAGGGATTGCATTAACACTGTATGTTAATTATACTTGAATAAAAAAAGTTATGTTTGAAATGTTTGCAAATTTTTCTCAAATATGTACATAATTCTACATTATTGAAATGCAGTTATATTTGAAATGACATGTTACTTACTGCTTTGTTTTCTCTCTTTCAACAGTTAAAAGATGTTGATACTCGGAAAATCATAAAAGCAATGCTTTCTTATGTGTGGCCCAAAGACAGGCCAGATCTACGAGCTAGGGTTGCCATTTCCTTGGGATTTTTGGGTGGCGCAAAGGTAAGAATGGGAGAAATTATACATTGTTTGTTGCTGTAACTAAGAAATAGTATGGCATTTTCTAATAATGAAACTTGAGCTGATAAAAGCTACTTTGGGGTAGCACTGTTAACTTTTAGGACCCTCATTTACATAACTATTTTATGCAGTCAGAAATTATATGGTAATGCCCAGTTTATCTGTGGATCAGATTTAAGGGCCTCAACTTAATGTAATTCACTCCTGAAACCAGTGTAAGATAAAGGATCATTAGTTGTGACAAAGCATTAGGAACTTTATAAAAGAATCTCCTCAGAGCCCTGTTGGCTCTTTCTTTAATACATATTTCTAGTAAGCTTGGTTTTCAGCTCCTAGTAAACTGAAAAGAGGATGAAAACACATTTAGACACACTGATAGCCATAAGTGGTAAACAACAAGGTGAAGGGAAAAAAACAGGAAAACTTAAAAAAAAATACACCCACAAAAGCTGGGCATTTTTGTACCACTCAGTATAGGGGTCCTCTATATCTTAGCAGCTTCTTCAGTTTATCTCTGTAATGTATGTAGCGCATTTTAATAAGGCAGTTATAATGACTCTGAACTTTGAAGGAAAAAACCTTATTTTCAATTTACTCAGATTTTAAAGTCAGTGAAGTATATATCTTTAGGTACAATATGTATTATGGTACATATGTAGTCTTTGGAGTCAGAATTCCTGGGCTCTGGCACTTACTAACGTAACATTGGGCAAATTGCTTAGTCTTCATGCCTCAGTTTCCCAAGTTGTAAAATAAGGTAAAATACTGTTTTCATAAGGATTAAATAAATTAACATACAAAAGACTTGAAACAGTGTTTGGCACGTAGTAAAACATATGTGTTAAAATAAAAATAAATTAATTTAGATTTCCATCAAAAATATGGTTAAAAAGTCTGCTGAAAAGTATAAATGACGTTTGACTGCCACTCTTATGTGTAAGGGTTAATACATTGTTTTAGAACCCAGGTCATATCAGTTATTTCTTCTCTGTGTCAGGTATGTTGCCTTTTATTTACTTATTCTTTTCCTTACTCTAAAAATGTGTATTGAGAACTTGTCATACAAAGGACTGTTCTTGGCCCTGCAGAGTATTCAAACATAAATAAAGCATATTTCTTCTCTCAAATCATACAGGATAAGACAAGTTACATTTTATTGCTATACTGCAAAGTAAGTCATAAATAATTTAAAAGAAGTACCATTCACATATTGGGTGATTTCATAGGAAAAAACCACCAAGATGGGGAGTCTGGAAAGGTTTCACAGAGGAGGTGATGTCTGAGATAGTCTTGGATTGAGGTAGGATTGTTATAGGTATAGGAGTAACATGGACAGGATGAGAGAGGACATGTAGTGTGTGTGGAGTAGTAAATAGTCCAGCTTTGCTCTAGTGAGGGGATAGTGTTTCAGAGAAACTAGAAGTAACCTTGGAAAGATAGATGGAGCTCCTAATGTGAAATACCTTAACTGTGAAACAAAAATTTAATTATGTTGGAACTAGGAATATATATTTTGAGTAGAAGAATAATAATGTTAGAGCTATACTTTAGGAAATTAATCTGATCCTGTTGCATAAGATGGATTAGGGTGGTAAGAGAACTAAAGTAGGGATACTATTGATTTTCATTTCATGTATTCATTCAGCAAATATTTACTGGCCAGTTATGAGGCTGATGTAATAATCTAAATGAAAAGTAATAGCACTTTGTACTGGAGTAGTGGTAGAAATGGTAATATGGAGGGAGAAGATGCCAGAGATATTGTGAGGTAAGGGAAGTAGAATCAACAAGATTTAGCAATGGATCAGATATTAGAAGTAAAAGAGAAATAGGTTTCAAAGTTGATGCCAAGGATTAGAGAAGAAAAATGCTTTTAACAGAAGTAGGTAGGAAGTTAGGAGGTCTTGTTTGGGAAGATGAAAATTTTGGTTTGGTGCAAGTTAAGTTTGAGATGCTAAAGGAACGTTGAGACAGAGATATTTAGCTGATAATATAAAATGCAAGACAAGTTCAGGAAGGAGCCCCAGGCTAGAGAGATTAAGAGGTAATAGTTGGGGGGGGGGGGTGTAGGTAAAACAATGCAGATTAGTTCACCAAGGAATAGAGCAGAAATAGAAGATGACTACAGACAGAACCTGTGATAAATGTGCTCCTATAGGGTAATAAACAGTAATGGAAACAGGAAAGGAGTGATTGGAGAGTAAAACTAGAATAATTCAGTCCGACTGTTCATTGTCTTTTCTTCTCTCTCATCTATTGTATTGGTTCTGTTGAGTACTCTCCCAATGAACCAGACCCCTTCCCTGGGAGAAGACTAAATCAGGATACTAAACAACAGACCAAGAATCCATACTTTATTGTTTATTTAAGCTGAACAGAGAGGATAATATTATAAATCTAATTTTGGTAGCTAATGTTGAAATTCTTTGAACTCATATTTTTAGCACAGTACTGGTAGCAGAATTGTCTTTTACCTACAAATTACTTAAGGATAAAGATTATTCTGAGCTCTTGTGCAAGGCAGGATTAGCAAATTGGCCTTTATGCTTTATTAGCTGACTGAAAGTACTTGGCTGACAAGTTAAAGACAGATTGTTTTCTGGACTTCCTCTTGAATTGAAGAGAACAGGTTAGAACATGACTAATTAGGTTAGTTGAAGGGAGGAGTGTTAAATAATGACATTTATATTAGATTTTATTTTTGGAGTGAATTTCAGTTGTTCAAAATACAGATTTCTGTTGCTTGGTGACAGGTCAATGTCAGGGTATAAAAAATAGGTCAAGGTAACTTTCTTAAGGACTGAAATATTTTTAGAAGGCTAATATTTGATTTTTCTCTCAGTAAATACTGAGCACTGATAGAATGGATAGTGCTGTACTAACCTCATATAAACTAATAAGTAAGCAGAAATTAATATAGAAAAATCAGTCCTCAGAAAGTATGTTTGATTCCTTTTGAGTTAGGAAAAGAAATAAATTACCTGATATTATAATGATTGCATGCTTCTACTTTCAGAACATATAGAAAAACAGTTTACTTTTCACTAGACAGGAACTAGACCATAGAATAACTTTAGAAATATATAGTAGTAGCGTATAACCATTCCTAATATCATTTTTCTAGCTTCTCTACTGTCCTCAGTTTAAAAGTGATTATTATTCTCCCAATCTTTAAAACCTGGTCATTGTTTAATTTTGGTAGTATTGCAAGTATGATTTATACTTGGTATGCAAAGGTGGATTGTTATCCCTTTCATTCGTTGGCTTCCTATTTTTTTTTTTCAACCTGATTACATGCTTTGGCATATAAGCACTTTGGACCAATCTATTCCCCTTTATACTCTGGTCTTCCTGACCTCCTCCATGTACTTGTGGGACTCTTAGGGCAGGTTCAGGAATCTTCTCAGCTATTACTATTAACGAATGCCACCCAGCATCTGAGGAGCATGTGGTGGTTTCATAGCAAGGCCAGAAGCATCCCTGAGGGAGAAGGAGGACAGAAAAAGAGAAATATCAAGTGAGAAGAAGAAAAAGGGAGGAGAATTCCATGCTTAACATATGGGGCCACAGCATACCATCTGCTTACTTGTCTATTAATGCTCTTCTCATTCTGAAGGTCTTAAGGCTATCATTGTCTCCAGCAAAGATTTTTTAAGATAAACTGTATTATGTAAAGATGCCTTGCAGCCCAGAGAAGGCCAAGAAGGATGGGTTGGTATTTCTTCTGAGTTGCAGCAATTCTATTTTTAATATGTTGGAGTCCTATATGAGATATATTTTAGGGGTTCTGCTGCCAAGAGAGAGACAGAGATAGAGACAGACAGAGATAGAACACTATTTGCCTTCATTCCTTAAATCCCTACAAATCATATGCAGTGCCTTTTCTTACCATCCACACATATATCCTAGGAGTATCACATTATTATTAATCTGGGGATTTTGAGGTCTAAGGATTTTTTTTTTTAATTTAACCTTTCTGTTAGTATATCACATACAGCTGTGTCAGGATTTAAGGAAAATATAAAACATATTTACTAAAATCATCTGTTTTCATAAAATAAGTGTTTATTTTAATGTTATAAAAAAGTTTACTCCGGGTGCCTGGGTGGCTCAGTCTTTAAGCATCTGCCTTTGGCTCAGGTCATGATCCCAGGGTCCTGGGATCAAGTCCTGCATCGGGCTCCCTGCTCGGCAGGAAGCCTGCCTCTCCCTCTCCCACTCCCCCTGCTTGTGTTCCCTCTCTCGCTGTGTCTCTCTCTGTCAAATAAATAAATAAAATCATAAAAAAAAAAGAAAGTTTACTCATATTCTCTAACCAGCACCATCTTTGGAACCATTTAGTTGACAGAGAACTTGCAAGCACAGAACATTAAAGTATCAAGTACAAAAAGATACCTCAATTAAAAACCTGCAAATGAAAATAAGCTTTATTTAAAATTATAATTTCAAGGGAGAGGGTATTTTCCAAAAATATAAATAATATCCCTTTTTTCAAGAATGCATCTATTTTAAGGAATAATATATGTATTATTATTAGTAAGGAATAATATATTTGTCTTAGTCCATTTACACTGCTATAAAAAACACCATAAACTAGATGGTTCATAGATGGCTGTCTTTTTGTTGTAACCTACATGGTGTAAAAGCTTAAGAAGGGTCTTTGGGGGCTTTTTTGTAAGGGCACTAATTCCATAAAGGCCTGATCACCTCTTAAAGGCCCCATTTCCGATATCATCACCCTGGGGGGTTAGGATTCAACATGTGAATTTGCCAGGGGGACATTCAGATCATAGAAATATGTATTGAGCAACATTCGTTAGTGACTATTAGGTACAAGATACGGTTCTAGGCAGCTGGGAATGCAAAAATGAATAAAATGTGGGCCTTGCCTTCCCTCCTGGAGTTGCAGTGTACTGAAGGAGAAAAATACACAAATAATGATTATATATAAATATCCAAAGGGAGTCACAAATGAAGATATATGGGAGTTTCAGCAATTAGTCATTTAAGGGAAGGCTTCATGGAAGAGCTAGAGTTTTCTAGTTACTGTCTTGACATTTGCAACTTCAAAAGATTCATGCACTTTTTGCTTAACTTTGATTCTTAAAAAATTTTCTTAAAAACACTTTTTAAAATGAAACATTGCTACCTAAAGCCTTTAGTTGAGAGGTATGATTTATATCCTGGAGTATTTTTTTTTAATTAAAAGACTTTATATTTTAGAGAAGTTTTAGTCTTACCGAAAAATTGAGCAGTAAGGACAGAGAATTCCTCTATATCCCCCCACCCCAAATCCCGCTCAATTTCTTCTACTACTAACATCTTGCATTAATATGGTACAGTTGTTGTAACTGATGAACCAATTATTTAAAAATACATTATTCTTTTTTTTTCTCATTAAACTTTTGTTTTAATGGGTCTCAAAATTCTGTGACAGATTTTTGGTCAAGTTGTTTCCATTAAAAAGTACTGATTTTAAAAACTATTTAAAACTGCCACACACACACACACACACACACACACACAACACACACACATACACAAACAAATGGTCCACAAAACATTTTCCTTTCCTTCTGAAGGTTTTATGATGCATTGTTATCATTAACCAGTCTTTTACTTTTATAAACTTAAATGGCCATTTGACACAAACAGTTCTGAGACCGTTCTTCCACCACTGATTAAGACTGGGGTGGCAGGTATTGGGGATAATATTCATTTAGCCTTCTGAGCTTTCTGGGCAGATTTGGTGACCTTGCCAACTCTAGCTGCCTTCTTGTCCACTGCTTTGATGACACCCACAGCAGCCATCTGTCTCATGTCATGAACAGCAAAACGGCCCAGAGGATGAGAGTCAGAGAAGCTCTCAACGCACATAGGCTTGCCAGGAACCATATCAACAATGGCAGCATCACCAGATTTCAAGAACTTGGGACCATCTTCCATAACTACTTGCTGGGATTTTGATTTGGACTGCATTGATTATATAGAGCAAGTTTAGGAACAGCTGACATCTTGACAATATTGAGTCATTCCATCCATGAACATGGAATCTATTCATTTAGTTCCTTTTTTATTTCTTTCATCAGAGTATTGTAGTTTTCCTCATACAGATCTTGAACATGCTTTGTTAGATTTATACCTAATTATATCATTTTGGGTACTAATTTAACTGGTATTTTTTTTTATTTCAAATCATGTATTGTTCACTGGAGATATATAGGGAAGCAATTGACTTTTGTATATTAACTTTGTATCCTGCAACCTTGCTAGAGTTGTTTATTAGTTTCAGGAGGGTTTTTTGTTGTTGCTGTTGTTGTTGTTGTCAGTTCTTTTGGATTTTCTACATAGATAATCGTATCATCTGCAAAAATGGTTTTATTTCTTCTTCCTATTATGTGTGCCTTCTATTTCCTTTTCTTATTGCATTAGCTACAACTTCCAGTACCATCTTGAACAAGAGCGATAAGAGAGGGCATCTTTGCTTTGTTCCCAAATTTAGGGATAAAGCATCTAGTTAGTTTCTCATCATTAAGTATATTGTTAGCTTTAGGGTTTTTTGTAGGTGTCCTTAATCAAGTTGAAGAAGTTTCTTTCTATTCTATTCCTAGTTTGCTGAGAATTTTTATCATGAATAGGTGTTGGATTTTGTCTAGTGCCTTTTTTGCCTCTATTGATATCATGATATTTTTTCTTTAGCCTGTTGATGTGATGGATTACATTAATTGATTTTCCAATGTTGAACGAGCTATGCATACCTGGAATGAATTCCCCTTGGTCATGTTTTATAATTATTTTTATACATTATTGGATTTGGTTTGCTGATATTTTGTGAGAATTTTTTATCTGTGATCATGAGAGATAGTGGTCCAGAGTTTTCCTTTTTTGTAATGTCTGCCTGGTTTTGGTATTAGGGTAGTGCTGGCCTCCTAGAATTAGTTCAGAAATTTTCCCTCTATCTCTGTTTTCTGGAAGGGATGGTATTTACAAATTGTCTGAGTATGTTGTATACTTTTATTTTCTCCTTGTTTTGCCTTGCAAATCATATCTCCATTTAGTGCTCTTGTCCTTTATGTTCTTTTTCTCCTTCTGATCCTTTTGAAACTGGAGCGGTCTTTTACCTATTCACATATATTGGGCCCTTCTTGGCAGCACTAGTTACAGAGTCCTTAATTATCAGAGGCTGCTGTGAAAGAGATTAATTACTGAGGAATTTAGGTATTAAAGAGGTCTGGAAGAATTGGGTTCGTCAGATATAGACAATACTTTCATGACCAAGAAGGGAAAAGTCACTGTAAAATCTTGAATTTGAGACCCTCAACAAACTGATCATATGGACCAGTAAATTTGGCATCCTATAGATACAGCATACTTTTGGCTGTCCTTTATGGTGATTGTACTTTTTCCTTAATTCCATTATTTAATTAATGTCCCAACCTGTGCATTTCCAAGTTAAAATTAAACAAATTCAATTTCCTGATGATATACCAGTCTCTGAAAATTCAAGAATTTAGAAGATTATTTATATATGTGATTTAAACTTTTGATCTAGGAAAGAAAAATAATTGTGATAATAAGTCCTTTTATTTCTCTTGTACTTAATGGTAAATTAATGGGCACATTGCAGTTATAGGTAAAACAACTTCTGTCACATGATTATAATCCAGTAAAAAACAGGTTCTCAATCTTTAGAAAACAACAGGGGGATTAAACCCCATACTGTGTCAATTTTGATTGAAATACATTAATCTAGCCTTATTTTTTTTTAAAGATTTTATTTATTTATTTGACACAGAGAGAGACAGCGAGAGAGAGAACACAGGCAGGGGGAGTGGGAGAGGGAGAAGCAGGCTTCCCGCGGAGCAGGGAGCCCCATGTGGGGCTCAATCCCAGGACCCTGGGATCATGACCTGAGCTGAAGGCAGACGCTTCACAACAGAGCCGCCCAGGCGCCCCTAGCCTTATTTTTAGACCTCTCCAGCCTCTGGGGAGCCAGGTCTGGTGTGGCCTGAGACATTGGCTTTTTTAAATTTTACTTTTTATATGCATGCAGTAAAGTGTACTCTTTTATGACTTTTAGTACATGGATATATTAGTGTAATTACTGCCACAGTCAGGATACAGAAAAGTGCTGTATTTATACATTCTGGATATGAGACCTTTCTCAGATATATAATTTGCAAATATTTTCTCCCATCTGTAATTTTGATAGGTTCCAGTTTATCATTTTTTTCTTTATGGATTATGTTTTAGTTGTTATATCTAAGAACTTTTTGCCTAACTCAAGTTCATTACAATTTTCTCCTGAGTTTTCTTCTAAAAGTTATATTTTCACCTTTTATATTTATGCTCCATTTTGAGTTAATTATTGTATCCAGTTTAGTTGAAAGTTCATTGTTTTGTGTAGTTCATAACATAAAGGCTATACTCTCCCAATTGAATTTCCTTTGTATCCTATTGCTGCTGTAAAAACTTTTCATACTTGATAGCTTAAAACAACACATATGTATTATTTTGTAAAGGTCAGAAGTCCAAAATTAGGTTCCTGGGTGAGAATAAAAGCATTTGTCAGGGCTGTGTTCCCTCCAGAGCCTCTTGGGGGAGAATCCATTTCCATGCCTTTTCCATTGGCAGTCCTTGACTTGTGGCCCCTCCTTCTATCTTAAAGCCAGCAGCATCTGCAATCTCTCTGACTCTGACTCTTGGCTTCTATAGTCATATCTTTTCTCTTGACTTTGGATCCCCTGCCCCCCGTCTCCCTCTTATTATAAGGACCCTTTTGATTACACTTGGCCCACCCAGGAAATTCACAATACTCTCCCCAGCTCATATTCTTTAGTTTAATCACATGCAAAGTTTGTTTTGCTATGTAAGGTATCATCTTCACAGGTTCTGGAGATTAGTACATTAGTACATGGAGATTTTATGGCGCCATTATTCTCTCTACCATAGTGTGTGTCTATCCTTTTCTGGACTTTGTTATTGTCTGTTGATCTATATGTATGTGTCTCTCCATTCATCAACACCACATTGACTTTATTGTTGTAGCTTTATAGTAAGACGTAAAGATAGTGTGATTCTTCCAGTGTTTTTCTTTTTAAAATTGTTTTGGCTATTCTAGTTTTTTTGTCTGTCCATATAATTTTAGAATAATCTTGTGTATAGCTACAAAGAAGCCATGTAGGGTTTTTAAAGATTTTTTTTTTTTTTTAATTTGAGACAGACAGAATGAGAGACAGAGAGCATGAGAGGGAGGAGGGTCAGAGGGAGAAGCAGACTCCCTGCCGAGCAGGGAGCCCGATGCGGGACTCGATCCTGGGACTCCAGGATCATGACCTGAGCCGAAGGCAGTCGCTTAACCAACTGAGCCACCCAGGCGCCCGAAGCCATGTAGGGTTTTTAAATGGATTTTTATTAAATCTCTAGACCAACTGGGAGAATTGACATCCCTACTATATTGAGTGTTCCCAGTCAGTGAACATAAAATATCTCTCCCATTTACTTAGATCTTGTTTCATTTATTTCATATGTCCTTGTAGCTTTCAGCATACAGACACTGAACATGTTTGATTAGACCATTGGTTTCCGGCCAGGGATGATTTTGCCCTTCAGGGGACATTTGGCACTATCTGGAGATATTTTTGATGGTCACAGTTGGTGATGAGGGTGCCACTAGCATATAGTAGGTAGACGTCAGGGACACTGCTAAACACCTTAAAGTGCACAGAATATCTTTCCATAAGAAAGAATTATCTAACCCAGAATGTCTATAGTGCTGAAGGTTGAGAAATCCTGGGTTAAGTTTATACTTAAGGATTTCTTTGTGGTGGGTGGGTATTGTAATTTTTTTAAAGATTTTATTTATTTATTAGAGAGCATGAGAGAGCACGAGCCAGGGGGAGGGGCAGAGAGAGAGGGAAAAGCAGACTCCCCACTGAGCAGGGAGCCTGATGTGGAACTCCATCCCAGGACCCTGGGATCATGACCTGAGCCGAGGGCAGACACTTAACTGGCTAAGCCACCCAGGCACCTGGGTATTGTAATTTTTAAAAATGTTGGTTTCCAGTCATTCATTGCTAGTATATTGATACATTAGTAATTATTTGCTTATGCTGGTCATTATAATTTGTTGATAATTATATTGATAATTATTGATAAATTTGGAGTTTGGCCTACCATTTTATTATTTGTTTTATGCCAGTTTCCTCTTTCTCTTGTTACTCTGTTTCACCTTTACTGCCATCTTTTGTGTTATTTAAGCATGTTTTACTATCCCATTTTATCTATTGTGCCATTTAAGTCTATCTATTCATATAATTTTTTTGTATTTGCTCTAGGAATTACAGTATTGATACTGAACTTTTTATAGCTTACTTAGAATCAGTATTTTACCATTTCAAGTGATATGTAAAAACCTTACTACCCTTTAAGTCCTTTTATCTTCCCCCTTTATGTTTACAGGTTAACTTTTGCATTACATCTGTATACATTGAAAACCCTATTAGTCAATGATTTAACTTTCACAATGATTTAACTTTTTGTCCATCAAACATATTTTATTTTATTTTTTTTTAAAGATTTTATTTATTTATTTGAGAGAGAGGATGAGAGGAGAGAGAGAGAGCACATGAGAGGGGGGAGGGTCAGAGGGAGAAGCAGACTCCCTGCTGAGCAGGGAGCCCGATGTGGGACTCGATCTCGGGACTCCAGGATCATGACCTGAGCCGAAGGCAGTCGCTTAACCAACTGAGCCACCCAGGTGCCCATCAAACATATTTTAAAGAACTTAAGAGAATAGGCTACTATATTTGCACAGATATTTACTATTTCTGTTGCTTTTCCTTCATTTCTCATGTTCCAGTTTCTGTCTGCTTCCATTTCCCATGTGTATGAAGAGTTTCCTTTAGCAGTTTTTTTAGAGGAGGTCTGCTAGTGACTAATTTTTTGTTTTCCTTAACCTGAAATGTCTTGATATTCCTTTCATTCCTGAAGGCTAATTTTGCTGATTACAGGATTCTAAGTTGACAGTTCTTTTCTTTTACCACTTGAAAAATGTGCCACTTCCTGCTGGCCTCCCTGGAAATCTGGTTTCTTCAAATTGTTTTTCCCCTTATACATAATGTATTGTTTCTATCTGGCTGCTTTTAAGATTTTTAAATTTGTCTTTAGCTTTTGGAATTTTAATTATAATGTGTCTTGGTGTGAATTTCTTTGGGTTTTCCCTAATCAGGGGGTTGCTCAGCTTCTTGAATCTGTAAGTTTATGTCTTTTGCCAAATTTGGGGAATTTTTAGTCATTATGTCTTTGAATACTTTTTCCAGCCTCAGACTTTCTCTTCTAATCTTCTGAGACTCTAAAGAGGAGTGATAGATCTTTTTTTATAGTCCCATAGATCGCAGAGTCTTCTACCCTCTCTCCCTTTTTTTTAGTGTTTTTTTCTCTGTTGTTCATACTCAATAAATTTTATTCTGTTTTCAAGTTGACTGAGTCTTTCCTTTGTCCTCTCCATTCTGCATGGAGCCCAGACATTCAGTTATTTTTTTTAATTCAGTCATTATATTTTTTGGTTCCAGATTTTTCATTTGGTTCTTTATGTCCTCTGTTTATTTGCTGAGACATTCTACTTTTTGTTGTTTGAAGCATGTTCATAAGTGCTCCTCGAAGCACTTTTGTGATGGCTATTCTGAAATCCTTATCAGGTAGTTCTAACATTTGTGTCAGTTGATTATATTCTTTTATTTCAAGTTGATATCTTAGTAGTTCTTGGTATAATGAGTGATTTTTTATTGAAATCTTGGATATTTTGGGCATTATGGTATGAGACTCTGGCTTTTTAAAAAATCTTTTGTTTAGCAGGCCTCCTATGATAGTGCTCCAGTGGGGATGGGCTGCTGCCTCATTACTTCAGGTGGGGTTAAAAGTCCAGGTTCTTACCTTGGCCTCCATTGACTCCTAAAGAAAGGGACTCCTCATGGCTGCTAGGTGGGGTAGGAGTTTAGGCTCCTCAGCAGGATGAAAGACAAGCTACACACTAGGAGAAAATATTTGCAAATCATATACCCAACAAAGACCTCTATATCTAGAAAATATAGAGAGAACTCTTAAACTCAGTATCAAAAAACAAAAACAAAAAACCAGTCCAGTTAAAAATTTGCAAAAGACATGAACAGATATTTAACCAAAGAGGATATATGGGTGGAAAATCAGAATATGAAAAGATGTTCAACGTCATTGCTGTTAGGGAAACACAAATTAAAACCACAAGATATCACTATACACTTATTAAAATAGTTTCAAAATAAAGGGGTGCCTGGGTGGCTCAGTCGGTTGAGCGGCTGACTCTCGATCTCAGCTCAGGTCCTCGTCTCAGGGTCATGAGTTCAGGCCCCACATTGGGCTCCAATGTGTAGCCTACTTAAAAAAAAAAGCTTTAAAATAAAAAATAGTGATGATATCAAATGTTGGTGAGGATGCAGAGGAATTGGATCACTCATACTTTACTGGTGGTGGGAATATAAAATGGTACAGCCACTCAGAAAGAGTATGGCAGTTTCCTTAAAAGTTCAGTATAGAATTAGCATATGATTTACCAATTACTCTTGGGCATTTATCCTAGAGAAATGAAAACTTACGACCACCTGTATGAAAATTTCCACAGCATCTTTTTATTTGTAGTCCAAAACTACAAACAATGAAAATGTCCTTTAGAGATGAATGGTTGAATAAACTTGGTACATCCATGGAATAGTACTTAGCTATAAAAAATGACCTATTGAGGGGCACCTGGGTGGCACAGTTGATTAAGCATCAGACTCCTGGTTTCAGTTCAGGTCGTGATATCAGAGTCATGAGATTGAGCCCCATGTTGGGCTCCACATTCAGTGCAGAGTCTGCTTAAGACTCTCTCTCTCTCCCTCTCCCCCATCCCTTCCCGCCATGCACGTGCATGCTTTTTCTCTATCTCGAATAAATAAATCTTTAAAAATAAGCTATTGATACATGCATCATCCTTGATGAACCTCAGGGGCATCATGCTGAGTGAAGAAAAAGGTCATTCTCAAAAGATTACAAACTGCATGATTCCATACATATAATATTCTCAAAATGACTAAACTGTAGAGATCAAGTACAGATTAGTGATTGCCAGGGGACAGGGATTTAGGTGTGGGGCAAGGTGGGATGGAAGTGAATATAAAGAGGTAGCACAAGAGGTTTCTTTTGTTGTGATGGAATAGTTCTGTATCTTGATTGTGGTGATGGTTACATGGATCTGAAGATGGGATAAATAGCATAGAACCATATAGGCAACACATACAAACCACACACATACATGAATACACATTTAAATATGGTTAAAAACTGAATGAGTTCTGTAGTTTATTTAATATTAATGTGCCAGTGTATGTTTTTGGTCTTGATATTCAACTACAGCTATATAAGATGTTATCATTAGGAGACACAGTGAAGGGTTATGAGTCTCTTTGTACTACTTTTGCAACTTCCTGTGAGTCTACAATTACTTCAAAAGAAAAAAGTTTTTAAAAATTAACATTTCTCTTGAGGTGGTTTAAGTGTAGTTCTCGTGAAAGCAGAACATTAGGGAAAACCAATATGTGCCACCCTCTATGCTCAAAATACCACAAGGCCAGTGCAGCCAACACACATGTACTAATACAAACACCTACACATAATATACTCCTTTCTATGTCTTTGGTGTTTTTAAATTTCTTTCCTTTCTAAAATTACTTTTTTTGGGAAAACTGGAAGTAATCAACAGTTATTATTAGAGGTAGTACATGTTCTTAGCAGTGTGCTAACTCCCTTTTTTCTGTCAATAAAAATACAGGACAGATGATATTCACATTCTTTACACATTTACAAGGATGCTCCCAAATTCGACCAAACCAAAACATATTTTCAAGAAGGTAAAATAACACAACTTTCTTGGTGATATATTAGTTTTAGTCACTACTCACTCTGGCTGTGGCAAAGATATAATAGACTGTAAGTTACGAGAATTGCGTGCTAGCTGTAACTGTCACTTTTTTTCCCACTCAAGAAATTGTATTAGAATGCAAGTGAGGGGATGTGGTCTTATTATACAGAAACCCTGGAATCTGCTCAAATTTTTTTAAATTACTTGTGCCATACTCTATGCTGGTTTCAGCAGCACATTTGAGAGCATCTACTTTAGGGTACAAATGAAGTAGAATAATATGGTCCCTTGCCTTATGAGCTGCTAATATGGCTGTGGTATACTAGGAAAAATTCTGAATTTCAAGTCAGTCTTGGATTTTAATCCTAGCTCTGTTGCTTACCAGACAGATCGTTAAACCTCATGGAACCTGTTTCCTCAATTACAGGGTTGTCTATTGAACAGAATTATTATTTCATTCAGCTTTCACCTTTGTGAAATTACCTAGCACCATACATGTCTCTGGTAACTGTTGTTCTCAAAATGTTTGTTTTGCCACAAAAGGTTTGTGAACTGAGGTTGAGAAGCTAGTATATCCATGAACATTGTACCTAGAAAGCAAATGATAAATATATAGTAAAAAAGACAAATACTGAGGTATAAACTCTGAAAAAGAGGAGTTGGAAAATGGAAAGTGCCAAATGGGCTGCAGGTTTCAGAGATGGCATCATGATGGGGATGGTATTCAGAGTGGGTTTTAAAAAATGGAGAGGAAGAAAGGTAAATCAGGCAGGCAGACCATTTCAAGCAGAAGCAAGAGCTTGAGGTTACATGATTCTGTAGAAGTCAAAATTGAGAAATTTATCATACTTCAAACCTGCTATTCTATTAGATTATATTTTAGAAGTTAGAAAAAATTTTAAGCAATTAATCCCATAGTGTTACGTTCTTTTTTTAAATTAACATATAATGTTTGTTTCAGGGGTACAGGTCTGTGATTCATCAGTCTTACACAATTCACAGCGCTCACCATAGCACATACCCTCCCCAGTGTCCATCACCCAGCCACCCCATCCCTCCCACCCCCCTCCACTCCAGCAACCCTCAGTTTGTTTCCTGAGATTGAGAGTCTCTTACGGTTTATCTCCCTCTCTGGTTTCATCTTGTTTCATTTTTCCCGCCCTTCCCCTATGATCCTCTGTCTTGTTTCTCAAATTCCTCATATCAGTGAGATCAGTTATCACAATGTTACATTTTTTAAAGTGTTCCAACATCTGCTTTGTATTTTAATGATATTGTTGAACCTGCTTGGTTGCTAGGACACTTGTATACTTTGAAATCTTGATTGGTAAGATCTGCGTAGCTCCTGTCAGCTGTCAGCTAAACTTAGGCTTGTTGACAATATTTTTTATGTTTAACAAAGATGAATGATATAATAATGGGACATCAACAAGAGCTGGGATTTCATTGTTTTTGTTAAGCCTTATAGAATTGCTTTCAGGGCGCCTGGGTGGCTAAGTCGGTTGAGCAGCTGCCTTCGGCTCAGGTCATGATCGCAGGGTCCTGGGATCAAGCCTTGCTTTGGGCTCCCTGCTCAGCAGGGAGTCTGCTTCTTCCTCTCCCTCTGCCCACCCGCACTGCTCGTGCTTTCTCTCAAATAAATAAAGTCTTTAAAAAAAAGAATTGCTTTCACATGTTATTAATGTACATGAATTTAATTTCTTTAAAGCTTTGGCAGTCTAATCAGTTTTCTGTTCTTAAATGATAGTTGGTGTTTTTGTTACTATAACCTTGCAGAAAATGTGAAATGTGATTGAATATTTGCCTTGAATATATGAAAGCAGTATACCCATAATTTTCTTATTTTTTGGTGTATTCTCATGGAGAAATAGGTTGGTTTTTGAAAGCTTAGTTTGGTATTTAGTGGGTTTTGTTTAGTATTGGAGCAAAGGAATCTTCTTAAATTTTTATTATTGAGTTATAGTTGACATACATACAATGTCAATATTCAGGTGTACAGCAAAGTGATCCAACAATTCTATACATTACTCAGTGCTCACCACAAAAATGTAGTCACCATACAACATTATTACAGTGTTACTGACTATATTTCTTATGCTGTACTTTTTGTCTCCATGACTTATTTATTTTATAACTGGAAATTTGTACCTCTTAATTCCCTTCACCTATTTCACTCATTCCCCCACCTCTTCTGTGGCCAAAATAATCTTTTTGTGGGGCAAATAGATCTACCAGTGTTGTGTTTTTTTCCTCAGTAGTGAATCAGCCACAGATGCTTGTAATTTATCTGCTTTTGAGATACATTTTTGCTAAATAATTTTAGTTTTGCTCTTATTTTGGTGAACAAATAATTTTACATATTTGATTGAATACCCACTAAATAACAAAGCATAGTAGTACTCAACAAGTGTGGGGCAAAAAAAAGGAATATGGTACAGATCATCAATGATCTAGTAAGAAAGAAAAATATATACATTATAAATAACAATAAGGCAGTTTGCCTTAAGTGCCGTAAGCTCTGTAGCAATTTCAGATAATGGCGAGAGCATTTTGAGTGGATGATCAGGGATTATTTCATGGAGGCATGAGCATTTGACTAATGCATGTAGCTTTTAAATGAATATTAACATGGCAGTCAGTGTGAGTTAGGAATTCTGAAATGACAGCTCTCCAGTGCCAAAGATTTTATCTTTATAAACTGGGAAAATCATTTCATTACTAGTAAATGATTAATATCTAAACATTCCCATAAATACTAACTTAAGGTAAATATTTGTACTTTTAAGAAAATATATTTGTATATGATGGTTAATTGCTGCTTTTATATTTTTAGGCCATGAATATTGTGGTCCCCTTCATGTTTAAATATGCTGTAGACAGCCTCAACCAGATGTCGGGAAACATGCTGAACCTGAGTGATGCACCAAATACAGTTGCAACCATGGCAACAGCAGTTCTGATTGGCTGTATGTGTGATTCTTTGATCTGTCTACAGGTGTTGACTTTCTTCAAGAGGGTTTCATCATATTTAGAGCAGATGACCTTTTTACCACAAACACAACATTTTGGATGTTTATCATTTTATGTGAGATTTTTGATACATAGTTTTTAAAAATTCTTTTTATGATATACTTTCTAAAAATTCTATAACAGCCTCATTTTTCAAGTTCTAGAAAAAAATAACATGAAATAAGACGTTCTTAACAACCACTCTAATAGTCTCTTTATCAGATAAGCTTTTCAGTAATTCTAGTTATTTTCTTGCTGTTGTTGTTAATTGTTTAATGGGAAATAACTAAATAATGATATATGTACATTAATGTTTTATTAAATTATAGTCAATAGCCATGACACAAATTTACCATTTGTAAAGAACAGAACATGTTGCTTTGTTCCCTTATGCATTAGAAAGGACACTTTATGAGACTCAAGAGACTTGAATGGGGGCATGCTTTAGTCAAGGCACTTGATTTTTCAGGACCTCGATTTTATCATTTGCTGTTTGGGGGAATTGAAGTAGATTAAAATTTGTCCACAATAAGGCCATATGGACTGCTATTTATTAGAAGTATTTAGTTGGAAACAATCTTTCAACATCTGGAATTTATAGAGGAAAATAACAATGAGATGGATCCATAGTAGTGGAAAGATTGGTACTCACTAGGCTAGATGCTTTCTTTCTAGGTTTCTTTTAATGTAAGTATTCTGTGATGTATTCATTTATTGTATAAACACTTTCTTACTATATACTTATCATTTTACACTCCTATGATTCTAATGTTTTTACAACCCATTTTTTTCTTTTGAATGTATTGTTAGATGGTGTATCAAGGGCTGGAGCTGCCTTTTTTAATGAAGTTCGAAATGCAGTATTTGGCAAGGTAGCCCAAAACTCCATCCGAAGAATTGCCAGAAATGTCTTTCTTCATCTTCACAACCTGGATCTGGCTTTCCACCTGAGTAGACAGACAGGAGCTTTATCAAAGGCTATTGACAGAGGGACAAGGGGTATCAGTTTTGTCCTGAGTGCTTTAGTATTTAATCTTCTTCCCATCATGTTTGAGGTGACTCTTGTCAGTGGTATTTTGGTAAGTAAAACATTTTTCGTAACAAGCTTTTATCTTACATTCTCATTAGTGGTTATTTAGTACTTGAAGCTGTTGTGCTATTGAATGCTCATGGTTTGAAAACAAAATTACGTCGTATCAGAAGGGTTATACAGTTAATTTAATTATTTTGCCACAAGCTTCACGGGACTGTCCAAAATCTTTATCATGTTGTTATTGTAAAGAGCTGGTCAGTTCTACACATAGATCACGTCATTAACTAGTGCTTGTAATTTTTTTGTTGGCAGTCATATTTGTATATGACTTTGGACTGGTATGCTCAGATTATCTAGATTTTTATTCACCATTTATAACATTCTAAACAATTTCATATTTTGTAATTAAAAGTGTATATATATATACACTCTTTATTCCTCTTATGCTTAATGCTTATTTTTTATCAGCATTTGACAATAGTATCAATGTGGCAAGTGTTTGGCTTTCTTCCCTTGCTACCAAAAGTAGCTTTTCTAAGGTATTTGATTCCTCACACAATTATTTATTTATACAACTTCCCATCAACATATTTTTATTAAAATCTTTTGACTGATATTTGCTGTTGTATATTAGAAACTATTTGGCAAGAACAATGACTGTTTATCATTTCTTCTTTGGCTTCTCCAGTATTACAGGTGTGGTGCCCAGTTTGCACTGGTAACCCTTGGGACACTTGGTGCATACACAGCATTCACAGTTGCTGTTACACGGTGGAGGTAAATATTTCCCAGGAGCCAGGCAAGGTTCAGAAATTAGTAATGCATTTATGGCAAAAATTTCATGCCTATGCACATCTTTGTCTTACAGAACTAGATTTAGAATAGAAATGAACAAAGCGGATAATGATGCAGGTAACGCTGCCATAGACTCGCTGCTGAATTATGAAACTGTGAAGGTAATATGTTTAATTATACTTTCCCCTGCCTTTCACACTGCACACAGATTTGTTCTGCCATGTAATTGAATAGGTGCTGTTAAGTTAGAGTTTCAGATTAGGATAGAATCTCTAGGTATGAGGGAGTAATTGTACTTTATTATTTTTCTTTGTTTGGCAATCGCCCTCTCTTTCCGCCTCCGTTTTTGTGTGGCAGCATCAGAATTTTACCTTCTGAATTAATTCATAAGTGAGATGAGTATAAGTAGCACCTTGATTCAGAATGAACACTAAGCTAATCACACTGACGTGTAAGTTCTTGACTCTCTACCAGAGTACCTAGCATAGTGCTTTTCATTAATTATTTCATTTATGTGTTCATTTTTCCATTTAACAAATATTACTGAATGCCTCTTGTGTCCAAAGCACTATGCTAGGTCTTGTGATGGGGGAGGGTGGTAAAAAAAATGATTAACATTTAATCCTTGACCTCCCAGAATGAACTCCATCAACTGGGAGAATTAAAGTAAGTATGCAGGTGACTATATAAGAAGGCTTAATGGCCATGGGCGCAATGAGAACTGTCAGTTCAGTCTCGGAGGATCAGGGGAAGGCTTTGTGAAGGAAATGCCATTAACAGCTTTTTAAAAAAAAAATTTATTGTTTTTAAGTAATCTCTACACCCATTGTGGGGCTCGAATTCAAAACCTCGAGATCAAGAGTTGTCTGTTCCACCGACTAAGCCAGCCAGGCATTCCCATTAACAGCTTTTTTAGATCTGGGTTTAAATTAACCAGGCATTCATCAAAATGGGATAAATTTCATGGACTTTTCAAATACAGTTCATTGTGGAAAACTGCAGGAATACCATAGTCCAATGTATTAAAAGTCGGTTTTTAAAATGGAGTATGCAGTATAAAACTGTATCCATACATAAGGTCTGAAGAAAAGGATACTAATCACTTAAGAGAATAAATTCTAATTGTACTTGCATGTAATTACTACTTTTGTATTATGTTTTGTAGTATTTTAATAATGAAAACTATGAAGCACAAAGATATGATAGATTTCTGAAGACATATGAGACTGCTTCACTGAAAAGTACCTCTACTCTGGCTATGCTGAACTTTGGTCAAAGTGCTATTTTCAGTGTTGGTTTAACGGCCATTATGGTGCTCGCCAGTCAGGGAATTGTGGCAGGTAATGGATCTGCAGTTTTCACATTTTTAGATGTTTTACTTAACCTTTGTAAATAAAGATTAATGAAAGGAATGTATATATTAGTCTTATTATAAAGCATATTCAATAAGGTGCTTTAACATCCTTGGAGTACTTTCCTTTTTGTATCAGAATGTGTTTTCTTAATTGTATGATAATGTTTTTTTAACTTCCTTTTGTTTGACACTACAAGTTTAGTTAGCACTAGCTCCCTCATTAATTAGGACTACTGTTTATACATTTTGTGGGGCTACATACTGATTCTTTCAGGAGTAATTTCTTTTTTTAGCATCTAATATTTCTAATTTCTCTTGTGGACCTGGAAAGCAATGTAATTAATTTAGTGTTTAGTCCAAAGGACCAAAATGCAAACACTTTCTTTTTTACAATTACTAGTTACATTTTAATCTAGAAAGATGGATTTGTAAAAATATTTCAAAAGTAAATAATGTCTCTGCCTCCTTTCTGTAACCTGCCCACTCAGGATTTATTCATTCACTGTGACCTTAATACATGGTTTATCATTCCCAATCATGATACTCATTTGCTCCAATTTTTTAATACATACTTTTTAAAAAATTTTCTATTTCACATTACAAAGAAACTTGCAACTGTCCTAGGAAGAAAAGAGAGGCTCTAGCCATCCATTTCTATCTTCCCTTAAACCATTCCTTTTTTTTTTAATATTATGTATAGTGTATGGGTGAGCGGTTCCCATTCTACTTACATCAAGTTCCCTGTATTCCTAAATCATGGATTAAAATGCTTTGAGATTTGAGTAGATCTTAAGAGTTGCTAGTTATATGTATTTTGAAGTATATTCCAGAATAATAGACTATAAACTTTCTATCTTAATCTGGAAAAATTTATAACATCTAACTGCCCCCCCCCCTTTTTTTCCTTCTGCCAACTACATATTAAGGTACCCTTACCGTTGGAGATCTAGTAATGGTGAATGGACTGCTTTTTCAACTTTCATTACCCCTTAACTTTCTGGGAACTGTATATAGAGAAACTAGACAAGCACTCATAGATATGAACACCTTGTTTACTCTACTCAAGGTAGACACTCGAATTAAAGTAAGTAATCTATTCAGTACCTTTTTAAAAGCATGTGGGCATCATCCCATTAATAAGATTATTCTAAGGGAATATTTACATCACCACGTTAGCAAACTGGTTTCTTTTCTGTAGGAATTGGAGCTATCATATGTATTAAGAGGTTGTTAGAGCTTTTTACTTCCATGTTTAGAAACCTTACAGTGTTAGCAAATATTATACCTAGAAGCTACATTTTGTTAACTTGAATTATTTGTACTTGCACTTGATTTACTTCTGCTAAAAATGATATAAAATGTGTGATTGTCTTTCCTCACATCCTCAACTTCCTTATGCCCCTGCCCACCATCCCCCTGCCTGCCCCCCAAAATTGCTCAAAAACAGTTTTTGACCTTAGGACTGAAAAAAATCTTTAAAAGCATGCTTGGAAGTGGTCTAACCATACTTATAAACCTCTTCTTTCCCCATTTCCCCTTTTTTTCTCTGTGAATTAGAAAATTGTCTGTATGGCTATACTCTACATGGTGTATAAAGTGCCTTTTTTTCTCTTCCCTACTAGGACAAAGCAATGGCATCTCCCATTCGGATCACACCACAGACAGCTTCGGTGGCCTTTGACAATGTGCATTTTGAATACATTGAGGGGCAGAAAGTCCTTAGGGGAATATCTTTTGAAGTCCCTGCAGGAAAGAAAGTGGCCATTGTAGGAGGTAGTGGGTCAGGGTGGGTAATTCAGTTATTTATAAAATTCTGCATCATTGATTGATGATCCCCAATGTAATATTTTTTCTTTATCATAATAAAATGATTACAGTGGTTTAAAACAGGGGTTCCCTAATGCCAATAAGAGCTAAATAACTTTTCCTTGTCTCCAATTTCAGAAAAAGCACAATAGTAAGGCTGTTGTTTCGCTTCTATGAGCCTCAAAAGGGTAACATTTACCTTGCTGGTCAAAATATACAAGATGTGAGCCTGGAAAGCCTTCGGAGGGCAGTGGGAGTGGTACCTCAGGTATTTAAAAAAAAGAAAAAACCTATTTGGGGGAAGATTAGATTGGTAGATCTTTTGTTAGAATAATTTGAATTCAGAGAGTCAATATAGGGGCACCTGGGTGGCTCAGTCGGTTAAGCGTCTGACTCTTGATTTCAGCTCAAGTCATGATCTCAGGGATCGTGAGATCGAGCCCCACGTTGGACTCTGCACTGGACATGTAGAGCTTGCTTGGGATTATCTCTCTCCCTCTCCCTCTGCCCCTCCCCGTTCTGCTTGTGTGCAGGCTCGTTCTCTCTCCCAAAAAAAGAAAAAAAACCAAAACGGTCAATATATGCTAACTAAGTAGGAAGCATTAGACCCTACAGTTTAAATTATGTTACCAAAAAGACTAAAAAAATGTGAATGGAAAATCTGCATGATGGAAAGATTTTTGTTTAAGTCTTAGAAAGATAGCATAATATAAAGGAAAGAGCCCAGACTAAAGACAAACAGATCTGGATTCTAACCCCATCTCTAACCCTTATAAGTTCTATGGTCTTGGTCCTCAGTTTCCTTATCTTTAAAATAAGGATAATAACCATTTATCTTACAGGATAGAATTATTACGAATTAGAGATAATATCTTATAAAAAGCACAGCACAATGTCCATTACATAATTGTTCAGTAAATGAAAACTATTACTGTGATTTTGAGCAGTTTTTGACATAGTGAAGCAGTTTGGCTATCTGCTTCCATGTTTGTATGCCTTGTTTACCACTGTCCTCTTTGTGCCTGACCTGTAGTAAGTATTTAATAAGTATTTGTTGAATGACTTCAGGGGGAAAAATAAATTCAGAGCAAAACCTGAGAAGACAAAAAGGATGCCTTATAGGATGTGAATTTTTCTTATGTTAGCCAATAGAGAGACCTGGGAACAAGTTGCAGCCTAGAATCTGAATTAAGTTCTTGAGACAACTGTAAGAAAGGGATCAGACAGGGATATGTAACTTATAAAAGGTTCCCAAATGAACTGACACTCTGTACTGTTCTCCCTCTTCACTGAGAATCTCCAATGTTAGTGTGCATGAATTGCCTAGGGAGATTATTGAAATTCCAACTCTTTCACACACCTTAGTTCTGGTTTAGGAGGGCTGTGTGGGGCCCAAGAACCTGCATTTTTTAATACGCCTCCTAGATGATTCTGATATAGGTGATCCGTAGAGTCTGTATTGAGAAACACTGACCTGTATATAAAGTGAGTTGAATTCTGGGCTGTGTCTGCTTAGGGCTCAGTGTCCTCATCCATTCAACTAGATTGCTGCCATTCTCTTAGGCTATATAACAGTTACGCTGACCTTTTAAAAAATAAAACATTTTATTCACTAAGGAAAAATATACACGGTTAATAAGTGAAAGAAAAGATGCTGATCCTCACTGGAGGGCTTACCAATGCAAACTAAATCAACAATGGAATACCATTTTTCACCTGTCAGCAAGGATTTTAGAATTCATAATATCTAGTTTGGGCAAGGCTGTGTAAAATGGCTAGTCTGTTGTTTGGCTGATGGAAGTATACAGTTTTCCTGACAAGCAACTTAGCAATATGTATCAAGAGCCAGAAAAATATTGATACCCTTTATTCCAATAATTCTGCCTCTAGGAAGTTTTAGTAAGGAAATTAACAGAGGTGTGAACAGATTTTTATATGCAAAGATGTTCATTACACCATTATTTATAATATCAGAAGTTGAAATTCACAGTGTGAATATCCGACAATAAGTAGATGGTTAAATTTATCACCATAGGATCAAATGTCACACAGCGATTTATAAATACGCTGCTTGTAAAGAATATTGAGTGTCATAGAAAAATACTCAAAGTTTCTTAAAAAGAGGATACCAAGCAAAATATAACATCCCAATTTTATAATACTAAATGAATACATGTAACTAGAGAAGAAAGGAGAAAATAAACCAAAATGTTGATAGCAGTTATTGATACATGGTAGGATTATGGATTATTTAATAAATTTTTATTTTACCATATTTTTTTGTATTTTCAAAGTTTCCAGGTAGCATTTGTTAGCTCTTTTTTGAATATAAAATACTTAAAAATAAGTATTTTCTCTTTATAGAACTTTAAGTTTATTGGGTTTAAGTACCATTTCAATATAAGAACATTTTATATTAGTAGTTGGTATAAAAATGATTAAAATATTATTTGAAGTAATATCTGAAACGGGCTGATTATGATGTTAAATAAGATCTTAATTATCTTGGCTAATGTGAACTAATGGAGCCGTTTTATTTCATCTTACTAACTGTTGCCCTCCAACCATTTAGAGACTAAAAGGAAAGTGGGAGATGGATGTTCACTTTAAGTAAATTAGCTTTAGTGTGCTATGTCAGAATAAAATGAAATATCAAATGAATGCTTGCAGTGACCTTTCTCCGAAAAATATCTATAGTGTATAAATCCTTTGTTTTCTGTGTCCAAGTAAAAAAGTTGTTTTCTGTGTCCCAATTTAAAAGCTTCATATTCAACTTCATTAGTAATTAGGGAAGTGCTAATTTAAACAGCACATTTTACCCCAAAAAGTAGCAACAACTGAAACTTATTAATATGCAGAGTTGTTGAAGATACGGGGATTTGACACCCTCATACACTATGGGTTGGAGTATGTATACTGTTGGAGCATTTTGGAAGACAGTTGGGCAGTACTATCAAAGGATAAGTATATGCTTACCTTTTTTTAAGATTTTATTTAAATGACAGAGAGAGAGGTGAGAGAGAGCATGAGGAGGGGAGGAGGAAGGGGCAGAGGGAGAGGGAGAAGCAGGCTCCCCGCTGGGCAGGGAGCCAGAACCTTTTAACTCATCAGTCTATTCCTAGGAGTCCTTCTTACAGAAATATGCAAGTGTACAAAGTCCTATATACAATAATATTTTATTCCAGCATTGTTTATAGTAGCAAAGATTTGGAAACTACATTAATGTCTATCAGAGAAATAAATAAATAGTATCATACAACTGTTAAAAAAGTGAGGTAGGGGGCGTCTGGGTGGCTCAGATGGTTAAGGGTCTGTCTTATGATCTCCAGGTCCTGGGATTGAGCCCCATGTCGGGCTCCCAGCTCAACAGGGAGTCTGCTTCTCCCTCTCTCTCTGCCTCTCCCCCTGCTTGTGCTCTCTCTCTCTCTCAAATGAATAAATAAAATCTTTTAAAAAGTGAGGTAGGATTCTGTTACTGACGTGAGCAGTTTCCAGCGTATGTTAAGTGAAAAAAGCGATTTATAAAAATAATATCTATGTATAGTATGATCCCACTGTGTTGAAGAAAAAAGTATATGGCATATAGATGCATCAAGAAAAGTCTGCACCGATAATCAACAATTGTTCATGGTGATTAGAGCTCGGAAGGGAAATGGGATTGCAGGGATGAGGGGGGTGATAAAGGAGTTATCATGTTTTACTCTTTATGCCTTTATGTCTTTACTAAGTTGTTTGAACTTTTTGTAATGAACATACATATATATGTACATATATATAAATCTTCTCTAGGATGCTGTCCTCTTCCATAATACCATTTACTACAACCTCTTATATGGAAACATCCATGCTTCACCTGAGGAGGTGTATGCAGTGGCAAAATTAGCTGGACTCCATGATGCAATTCTCCGAATGCCACATGGATATGACACACAAGTAGGGGAACGAGGACTCAAACTTTCAGGTAATCAGAGATTTTAGATCTGCTCCCACTTGTGTACTCCCTTTAAACTTTAATTTGTCAGAGCCATTTTCTAGAAAATGTAATGACAGAGTACACACCTAGTGCTCATCTAGTCACTTTCAAAAAGGTCCCAGTCTCAGCCATCACTAAATAATTCAACATGTTGGCAATAACTGTTCTCAAGTCATGAAGGTCTCTCTTTTTTTGCACTTGCAGCCGCAAACTGGAAATGCTTAAAATTAAATGGCTAATACATGCTCAGGTCAGCGTTAACTAACCATAATTTTAATATTAAAGGAAAGCCAACATCATTATTTACCTGAGAAAGTAGTAAGAGTAGGGAAAAGTAATTTGATAGTAAATAGTGTATCTCATTATAATTTCCTAGATCATTATGGGATGTTTTCAATACTTTAGACTTCCTTATACTTGATGTACTTAACTGCTGTACTTTCATTACAGCCAGTTTCATTTTCATGTCCTTGTTGGTTCAGTGGACAAGTAAATTTTGGGGCTTGTACATTTCTATTTAAGTGTTTAATTATGAGATTGCTAGGTTAATATCCTACAATGACTGAATTTTGGGGGGATACATAAGAATGGTTTTTCACCCAAAATTATTTGAATTCCAAAAGCATGATATCTATGCCTGAAAGTATTAATGTAACTCATATAAACACACTATATCCTTTACATTTATTCTTTATTCTAGTTTAATTTAGGGAGGAAATATATAAATTAGGGATCAAGGTGAGGCAAAAAAGAGAATAAAGAATACTCTGCATGAATTTTAATGAATCCCCATTCCTTTTCATTACAAACTGTCTTCATTTATTCACAACATTGATTAGGTACATACTATGTACAGGCTAACATGCTAAATGATTTGAGAGTTAAAAAGATGAAGCATAAATGGACTTGCCATCAAGGAATTTGCAGTCCATTAGAAAGTTTTGATTTGGGGCGCCTGGGTGGCTCAGTCGGTTAAGCGACTGCCTTCGGCTCAGGTCATGATCCCAGGGTCCTGGGATCAAGCCCCGCATCGGGCTCCCTGCTCGGCGGGAAGCCTGCTTCTCCCTCTCCCACACCCCCTGCTTGTGTTCCCTCTCTCGCTGTGTCTCTCTGTGTCACATAAATAAATAAAATCTTTAAAAAAAAAAAAAAAGAAAGAAAGTTTTGATTTAGGTTTAGAAAATGTTAAGCAAAGATCATTTTCAAGTTAGGTTGGTTTGTAGTAGTTTTTTGATTAACACCTGGTAGTATAAGATTCTTGCATCATTCCAGTTCCTGTTTGTACTTCACCATTGCTCTTAACAGGAGTAGTGCCCAGCTAACTAGACCACCCCTAGATGATTTGTCCAGTTGGCTAATTCTAAATATCTCCAAGTTTTCACATAATGTAAACTAGGCCTCTCAACATAAGACTGCCTCAGATAGCTATGCCACATGCCATTTTCCCATTGTTCTTTTTTTCCTCTCTGCATGCCTTTGGGAGTAGAAATAAGAAATTTTATTCTTGCCTAATATCCATTGCCCTACAGCTAGACCTTTTCAAATGAGCATTGTATTATTTAGCATCTATGCTAATATTTATGGTAGGGAACAAACAAATGTTTCTTCTCCAGTTCCAAAATTCTATTGAATAGAATTGAAACTGGGTTGGTTTCCACTTGAAATTTGAGAGGCATGTCTAAACTAGTCCTTCCTCTGAGTATCTACTACATCTTTTAGGAGGTTTCTGCCACTGAGTTGCTAGGTAGATAAGGAGATAGTTCTGGCATGATGCCTGCTTTGGTGGGAGAATTTTGATCTTATTAAATGGGGAAGAATGTGGATAGTATAAATATAAACTTACTAATATTAGATATATAGAGCCGTCTTTACAAGTTGAAAATTATGCAGAAAAAAATAAAACTGAAACAATATTTGGTGTACCAGATAATAAATAGGTGGAGCTTTTTTCCTGAAGGGGTTACTGAAACTGAAAAATACAAGTTTTTTCAGACATTGATAAATTAATGGATAATGGAAAAAGAAAAGAAGCCAAAGGGGACATATTCAGCAAACCATCATCCTCTGTACTTCCAGCTATAGTTCTATTTAAGATTGATGACCTTAGACCTTTAAGCGTCCCAGTGAGGAAAGGAAGATTGGTTTATTTTCACTAGAGTATATTTAGGAACAAATACGGGCTTGCATATTATGATAGGAAGAGCATTGAACTGGGAGTCAGGACTAGTCCAGATTCCACTGGAAGTTGCTCTGTGATCTTGGGCAAATCACTAAACCTTTCTGGGCCTCTGTTTCCTTTCTGTTTTAAAATTCTGCTGTTCTAGAGACCCAAAGCAAATAACTAAGGTGAAATTAGAGGTATCTAGTGTACACCTTTAACTTTGAAGAGTGCTGTGAAAATAATATCTGTCAAAAGAATCCTTGAGAAGAATACTGGCTGAATGATAGATACATTTTTGTTAAGAAATAAATATAGATATTCATAGTTTCATGTTTTCAAATTGCCAGGTTTCAGTTACTAAACTTGGTTTTAGCTTTGTTGATTCTCTAATATTGAAATTTTTCTATCTTTGGTTGCTGTCCATTGGGAAGTAATATAAAGTAACACATGTAATGAGCATATTCTCAGTGAGAGGAATAATTGTGGAATCGAAGCTGTTACCGCTCCTCCTTGTTTTCTTCGCCTGCCACAAAGTCAGAATCCAGAGTTATATTTATGTTCCAGGGTATATAGTTTGTCAAAGGATATCATATATGAACTTATACTCTTCTGAGTAAACTGAACAGTGGTCAGAGTAGAAGTACATGTTGAAGGCATTGCTTCATGGTTATGATCAGTGGAAATACTAGAAACATAAAATATGTCTTTGTATTATATTTCCCTAAACTAAATTTTTCTTTACCAGGAGGAGAAAAGCAAAGAGTAGCAATTGCAAGAGCCATTTTGAAGGATCCTGCAGTCATTCTCTATGATGAAGCCACTTCATCATTAGATTCAATTACTGAAGAGGTAAATGATGATGAAAATACAGAACTCAATTCTCAATGCTTAACTTTTCTCCTTGAAAGTTTCAGTAAAATGGCTACATTCTTTTCTATTTTGAATGAACTTTAGGAGATACTGTAGGGCAATATACCTGGCCCTTTGTCCCCATATAGCAAGTGTTGATAATAAGAATGCCAGGTCGCATTGAACTATCACATTGCTAAGTCCATTTGCAAAAGGGTCTCCTTTTGGAACCTTGTGACTATTGTGTTATCCTTACATCTTGTAAAGCTTCTAAGAATTGCCTAATCTGCTGATAAAGGAAGAATGTTTTAGTTTTTCTGCTATTGCTACTTAACACTCATGAAAATAGGTCATGTAAGTGATTGTGACACAGTACACACCAGAAAACCTTGCACTTATCATGGAGCAACTCACTAAAGTACAAGTCAGGCACACACAGCCTGTGGTGCTGGTATAAATTTATATTCATTTCACAAAAAATACTGTGCAGCACCAAGAAGTTGTAACACTTGATGTTGTGGTACAACTCAGCAACTACATTAGACTTTATAACAACATCTTTGCATTAAATATAAAAGTCTTAACAATAATGATAATTTCATGAATGGATTCCCTTAATCTAGAACTGAAGATAGGCAGATACTATCTGTCAGTTACCTCCATTCATCTACATTTTACTCAAATATATAGAAAAAACCCAGTGTTGAAGGATAGGCTTAATTTCAGCTTTGCAGCATGTATGGCATTATATTTGCATATGTCGTTAAGTTTCAGGTCATATTATTCGATCTGCCATATGTTTAAAACAGTTTAATATCTTAAGTGACTTGTTCAGCCTAAGGATTTGTTATATTTAAAGGGAACCCTGGGGCGCCTGGGTGACAGTCGGTTAAGCGTCTGACTCTTGATTTAGGCTCAGGTCATGATCTCAGGGTTGTGAGATGGAGTCCAGGATAGGGTTCTGCAATGGGCGTGGAGCCTGCTTAAGATTCTTTCTCTCCCTCTCCTTCTCCTTCTGTCCCTTCCCCCTCTCTCTCCCTCTCCTATTCATAGGCAGAGTAGGAATCTGCTTACAAGAACTTTATACTTACAAATGTATTATCCATGTTTACCACAAATTAAAAGTCCTAACAGTCATTATTTGAGTCATGTAGCTTTATTATATCACAGAGCATAACCCATTAAGAGCTAGTAGAGAACCCCCCAAGGGAATGAGTGACCAGAATATTTGGTAAATTTTAATGGGCCTTTTTAAAAGTTCCATAGCACTTAGTAGGATGTCAGAGCTTAAGTTCTTGAGAATAAGGAAGATGAGTCCCCACAAACATCACAGTTTTTCTTAGAATTGGCCCTGCATTTGATTTTCCGTCTGCCTTAGTAAAATATAAGGTCTTCCCTTCCTGGGTAGCCATCTACTCTTGATAATTTTATTCCTTTAATAAATACAATGTTTAGAAATATCTGTAGGGAGCCATTGGGTATATGCCCAACCACACATTGCTGTTTCCATCCTGCTAGCTATACTTAGACCCAGGTTTCTAAGTATAGCTGAATATATATACAACTCTCTTACACTTTAAAGGCAGTAAATAAAAATGTGTTTTCCAAACAGATTCTTAAATACAGAGAACAAATTGGTGGTTGTCAAAGGTGAGGTTGGTGGGAGGATGGGTGAAATAAAGGGGATTAAGAGTACACTGATCATGGGCGCCTGGGTGGCTCAGTTGGTTAAGCGACTGCCTTCGGCTCAGGTCATGATCCTGGAGTCCCGGGATCGAGTCCCGCATCGGGCTCCCTGCTCGGCGGGGAGTCTGCTTCTCCCTCTGACCCTCCTCCCTCTCATGCTCTCTGTCTCTCATTCTCTCTGTCTCAAATAAATAAATAAAATCTTAAAAAAAAAGAGTACACTGATCATAATGAGCACTGAGTAATGTATAAAATTATTGAATCATTATATTGTACACCTGAAATTAATATAACACTGTTAATTATACTGTAATAAAAAGTGTTTTCCAGAATTAAGAAGTCAGAATATTTTCCCCCCATTTCCTTCCTTTTGCTCTTTATTCAGTTGGCTATTCAGGGCCGGTGTCTCAGAGTCATTCCCTCTGTTTATAACTGGGGAGGCTGGCCTATTTCTTCCGGATCTTGGATATTTTGGAGGGAAAAAAGCATTCTAAAAACTTACTCTTCAGAATTATTTTGACAAAGATAGTCCCACACCATTTCAGTGTGCCCTGCATAGAATGCTTGTGTTCAGGAAAGGCCAGAGGTGTTGGGAGGAAGCTGTCCTTGCTTCTGGGGCAAGGGGAAATGGAGCTAGACATTTCATTCTCAGCTTTATTACACTGTCTTCTAAAATGACAGCTTTGCTCTCTGTGTAACCATTTCCATCCTCTTGCTGTTTTTCTTTTTTTTTTTAGTTCATTATGATATAAGGGTTTTTGTTCTTTTTTAATTTTATTTTAGTTCCAGTATAGTTAACATAGAGTGTTATATTAGTTTCAGGTGTACAATATAGTGATTCAACAATTTCATACATTATTCAGTGCTTATCACAACAATTGTACTCCTTAATTCCCATTACCTATTTCATCCGTCCTCCTACCCATCTCTCCTCTGGTAACCATTCGTTTCTTTTCTATACTTAAGAGTCTGTTTCTTGATTTGTCTCTGTCTCATTTTTTTTCTCTTTTTTCCTTTGCTTGTTTGTTTTGTTTCTTAAATTATTATTATGAGTGAAATTGTATGGTATTTGTTTTTTTTTTCTGACTAACATATTTCACTTAGCATTATACTCTCTACCTCCATGCATGTCATTGCAAATGGCAGGATTTCATTCTTTTTTTATTTTTATGGCTGAATTATTTTTCATTGTATATTTAAATAAAAACTTTCTAATAAATTTTTAAAATGGGCAGAAGACATAAACGACATTTTTCCAAAGAATACATCCAAATGGCAAACAGACACATGAAAAGATGCTCAACATCACTTGTCATCAGGGAAATGCAATTCAGAACTACGAGATCTCACCTCATACCTGTCAGAGTGGCTAAAATCAAAAACACAAGAAACAACAGGTGTTGGCGAGGTTGTAGAGAAAAAGGAACATTGGTGCCCTGTTGATGGGAATGCAAACTGGTGTAGCCACTTTGGGGAACAGAATGGAGGTTCTTCAGAAAGTTAAAAATAGAACTACTGTACGATCCAGTGATTGTGCTACTGGGTATTTACCCAAAAAATACAGAAACACCAATTCAAAGTAATACATGCAGTCCTATGTGTATAGCAACATTATTTACAATAGCCAAGATATGGAAGTAGCCCAGCTGTCCATCAATTGATGATGGATAAAGAAGTCAGAATACTTTTGAAAAGGAAGTTTGCTCAAGTTACCATACACAGTTGTCTTTGTTGCCCCTTCTGTCCTCTGAGTTTGAACTAATGAAAAGCAAATGTTCTTGTACCCTTTGAATCTCCTATCTTTCTATTGATTTGAAATTTTCTACATCTTATCACTTGAGTCCTATCTCATTTTATTTTTGTTCTCATTGGCCAGATAAACATCATACCCAGCTATGTTCCTGATATCACTGGATTCATCATTATTGTTTATTTGTTTATTTTTAAGTATAGAAATATCCACCTTCTCTGAGTTTTTCTAATTTAAAGAAATGTTGCCTATCTAAAAGATCATTTTTTCCATGATAATGTCATATTTGCCTTCCCTTTTTGATCAGTTTTCTCCTCTTAGTAATTACTAGATTAGGTCGAATATGCTTGTGATATAAAGTTTATATAATAAAAAATTCAGGGGCACCTGGGTGGCTCAGCCGTTAAGCTTATCTGCCTCCGGCTCAGGTCATGATCCTGGGGTCCTGGGATTGAGCCCCGCCTCAGGCTCCCTGCTCCGCGGGAAGCCTGCTTCTTCCTCTCCCACGCCTCCTGCTTGTGTTCCCTCTCTCGCTATCTTGCTGTCAAATAAATAAATAAAATCTTGAAAAAATAATAAAAAAATAAAAAATTCATTGGCATTTTATATGTTCCTTTAAGAAATATATGATTATTTTAATTTGCATTTACCTAATCTTTTTTCCTACTCTTCTTGTCAAACTTGCAGACTATTCTTAGTGCAATGAAGGATGCAGTCAAACACAGAACTTCTATTTTCATTGCACACAGATTGTCAACAGTGGTTGATGCAGATGAAATCATTGTCTTGGACCAGGTAAGAGATTTAACTTTAAAGTTTAGTATGTGGGGGATTTTGGGGAATATGACAGAATAGGAGGATCCTGAGCTCACCTGTCCCACAGACACATCTAGATAATCACATCAGTGCAAATAACACAAGAACACCCTGGCAGAACAGACTTTGTAGTTGACTGCAGATGGGAGGCCACATTGAAAAGGGTAGGAGGGGCAGACACAGTCTGGAACCAAAATCCCACTGAGATTAACCATGAATGGAAGGAACACCATAAGCATGGAAAAGGGAGAGGAGCAGATCCCACACTAGGCATCTTAGGCAGGAGGGGAAACTACACTGGAAAGACAGGTCCCCAAAATATTAGGCTTTAAGAAGTTATGGGGCTTAACTTTCTGAGTTTTTACAGTAGTGGAACATAATGCCAGGTGCTTTAAAAATCATCTGGCTTAGCTGTGGGAGGCCCACAGAGCAATTAGAAACTGAGGCTTGGCCTTAAAGAGCCAGCAAAACCAAAAAAAACCCCTACCAAAATAGCATAGAAGCAGCAGTTTGAAAAGTGCCTGGTGTACACATGAAGGACATTTATTTACTAATCTCAGAATGTGTGCTGGAGGGGCAGAGATCTTTAGGAGATTTGTCTAAGAACAGAAGAGCTAGTGGGCATCCATTTCTCTGCCCCCACCCCCAGCCTAGATAGCTAGACAGTTGCAGGAATCAGCAGGAACACTCTTCCACCTATCTTGCCAACACAACATACACCACATCCTGCATTCTGGGGATCTGCCCCACTTAGCAAGCATCCCTCCAAAGCAGTTCCTGCCAAAACACATACTGCAAGCAGCCCTGGCAGGGACCTGCACCACTCCAAAGTGACTCCTGTCCTGGGGAGACAGGAGAGGAGAAGATAACCACATACAGCAGTGCAACTGCGGCAACAGCAGACAGACTGGGCAGGCATCTGGTCTGACTGTTGGCCCCACCCACCATCAAAAGCCTGTCAGGAAAAGGCAAGAAGAGCACCCTAAAGGTTGATGCTACTGCAGCCCTAACACATGGACTGGGGCCAGGCATCTGGTTTGACTACAGGCCCCGCCCACCAATGAAAGCCTCTTGGGGGCAACAGAGGGAGAACACCCCGCAATTTGATATGACTGCAGCCCAGGCAGAGGGGCTGAGAACAGGCATCTGGTCTGGCTGCTCACACTACTGAATTACAAGCCCACAGTGGCCCCAGACTCTTCCCTTAACAGCACAGGGACCAAACCCTGCCTGGTACACCCAGAACATGAAAAGTGGACCATTGCATCTAATGACTGAAGGCATGACAGCTTAGCCGCAGCAGTAGGGTACACACAACTCACTAGATGATACACCTGAAGCTCCTGGTTCTGGTGAACAGTGGACATTATGCTACAGGACACCACAGGACCTCTTCTTCATAAGGCCACTACTTTCAAGATCAGGAGACTTAGCAGAATTTCCTAATACATAGAAACAAACACAAAGAGGCAAAATTAGGAGACAGATGAATATGTCCCAGATGAGAGAATGGGACAAAAGTAAAGCAACAGAACTAATTGAAACAGAGATAAACAATATGCCTGATAAAGAATTCAAATTAATGGTCATAAAGATACTCACTGGACTAGACAGAAGAGTGGAGAATTTCAATGAACCTTTAATAAAGAGATAGAAAATATAAAAAAGAAGCAATGAGAGATGAAGAACTTAATGACTGAAATTAAAAATACACTAGGTGGGGGGCACTTGGGTGGCTCAGTCAGTTAAGCATCTGCCTTCAGCTCAGGTCATGATCCCTGGGATCGAGCCCTGCATTGGGCTTCCTGCTCAGTGAAGAGCCTGCTTCTCCCTCTCCCTCTGCTGCTCTCCCTGATTGCGCTCTCTCTCTCTCTCTCTCTGTCAAATAAAGAAATAAAATCTTTAAAAAAAAAACTACACTAGAGGGAATCAATGGCAGATTAGAGGAGACAGAAGAATGGATCAGTGAGCTAGAAGACAGAGTAATGAAAAGAATCAAGCTGAACAGCAAAAAGAAAAAAGAATAATAAAAAATGAGAATAGATTAAGGGAACCCAGGAACATCATTAAGGATTATAACATTCACATTATAGCAATCCCAGAAGGAGGAGAGAGAAGGATGCAGAAAAATTGTTTGAAGAAATAGTAGCTGAAAATTTTCCTAACCTGGGGAAGGAAACAGACATCCAGATTCTGGAGGTACACAGAACTCACAACAAAATCAACCCAAAGAGGTCCACACCAAGACACATAATAACTAAATGGCAAAAAGTAGTGATAAAGAGAGAATGTTAAAAGCATCAAGAGAAAAGAAAACAGTTATATACAAGGAAAACCCCTTAAGGCTTTCACCTGATTTTTCAGCAGAAACTTCATAGGCCAGACAGGGGTGGCATGGTATATTCAGACTACTAACAGAAAAATAACCTGTAACCAAGAATACTCTACACAGTAAGGCTATCTTCAGAATACAAGGAGAGATAAAGGGTTTTCCAGGCAAATAAAAGTTCAAGGAGTTCATCACCATTAAACCAGCCTTTAAGAAAAATTAAAGGGAAATCTTTGGAAAGAAAAGGCCATAATTAGGAGTAAGAAAATTATGAAAGGAAAAAATTTCACAGGTAAATGCAAACATATAATAAAAATGGTGTATTAATCACTTTTAAAACCAGTATGGAGGTTAAAGCAGAAAAACAAAATAAATTATATCTATAAAAGTAATCAAGAGATTCATAAAATAAAAGGATGTAAAGTATGATATACATAAAATGTGGGAGAAGTAAAATTTTACTACTTTAAAAATGACTTCAAACTTAACTGACCATCAACCTAACATAGACTGTTATATGCATAAAATATTATATATGAACTTAATGGTAACCACAAAGCAAAAACCTGTGGTAGATACACAAAAAGTAAAGAGAACGTAATCCACGCATAACACTGAAGAAAGCCATCAAATCACAAGGGAAAGGGGAAGATGGGGGGAGGAAAGAAAAGAACTACAAAAACAACCATAAAACAAGTTACAAAATGGCAATAACTACATACCTATCATTAATTACTTTGACTGTCAATGGACTATAAATGCTCCAATCAAAACACATAGGATGACTGAATGGATAAAAAATACAAGCGCCATCTAAGTGCTACCTACATGAGACTCAGTTCAGACCTAAAGACACATGGAGATTGAAAGGAAAGACACAAACATTTACCATGTAAGTAGAAGTGAAAAGAAAGCCAGGAGAGCAATACTTCTATTGCACAAAACATGCTTTAAAACAAATATTGTAACAAGAGACAAGGACACTACATAATGATAAAGGGGAAAAGCCAGGAAGAAGATATAATAGTTGTAAATATTTGTGCACCCAACATGGGAGCACCCAAAAACATCATGTGTTAACAGACATAAAAGAAGAAATTAATACAATAATAATTGACTTTAACACCCCACTTACATTAGTGGGTACATCATCTATACAGAAAAATAAAGGAAACAGTGACTTTGAATGACATATTGGACCAGATGAAATTAACATCATATAGATTCAGAACATTCTATCAAAAAACAGCCTTATACACTTATTTTCAAGTGCACACAAAGCATTCTCCAGAACAGATCTCATATTAGGGCACAAAACAAGTCTCTGAATTTAAGAAGATAAAACCACATCAAGCATCATTCCCAAACAAAAAGATATAAAACTAAAAATCAATTGTGAGAAAAATATGGAAAAAAACACAAACACTTAAAGCTTAGCAACATACTACTAAACAACCAATGGATCAACAAAGAATCAAAGAAGAAATCAAAAAATACATGGAGACAAATGAAAATGAAAACACAATGGTTCTAAGTCATTCAGATGCAGCAAAAAGTGTTCTCAGATGAAGATTATACCAATATAGGCCTATCTTGTGAAAGAATAAAAATCTTGAATAAACAACCTAACCTTACACCTAAAGGGGCTAGAAAAGAAAGAACAACAACAACAAAAAAGCCCAAAGTCAGTAGAAGGAAGAAATAAAGATTAGAGCAAAAATGGATGAAATAGGGACTAAAAAAACCAAAATAGAATAGATCAATGAAACCAGGAGCTGGTTATTTGAAAAGACCAACAAAATTGATAAACCTTTAGCCAGACTTACCGAGAGAGAGAGGACTCAAATTCAGAAATAGAGAAGAAATAACAGCCGAGAACACTGAAATACAAAAGATGATAGGAGAATACTATGAAAAACTGTATACCAACAATTTGGACAGCTAAAAGAAATGGATAAATTATAGAAATATATAACCTTCCCAAACTGAATCAGGACACAATAGAAAATTTGAACAAACCAATTACTAGAAATGATATTGAATCAGTAATCAAAAACTCCCAACATGGGCGCCTGGGTGGCTCAGTTGGTTAAGCGACTGCCTTCGGCTCAGGTCATGATCCTGGAGTCCCTGGATCGAGTCCCGCATCGGGCTCCCTGCTCAGCAGGGAGTCTGCTTCTCCCTCTGACCCTCCCCCATCTCATGTGCTCTCTCTCTCAAATAAATAAAATCTTTAAAAAAACAAAAAAACAAAAACAAAAAACTCCCAACAAACAAAAGTTCAGGACCATATGGCTTCACAGGTGAATTCTGCCAAACATTTAAATAAAAGTTAATACCTATTCTTCTCAAACTATTCCAAGAAATAGATGAGGAAGGAAAGCTTCCAAATTCATTCTGTGAGGCCAGCATTACCCTGATACCAAAACCACATAAAGATATTACAAAAAAAGCAAACTACAGGCCAGTATCTCTGATGAATATAGATGCAAAAATCCTCAACAAAATATTAGCCAACCGAATCCAACAGTAAATTTAAAAAAATCATTCACCACGATCATGTGGGATTTATTCCCAGGATGCAAGGGTGATTCAGTATTTGTAAATCAATTAATATAATAGGTCATATCAATAAGAGAAAAGAACAAAACCATATGTTATTCTCAATAGATGCAGGAAAATCATTTGCAAAGTACAGCGTCCATTCATGATAAAAATTTTCAACAAAGTAGGTTTAAAGCAAACATACCTCAACATCATCAGGCCATATATGGAAACCCACAGCTCACATCATACTCGGTGAAAAACAGAGCTTTTCCTCTTAACAGGAACAAGACAGAATGTCAACTTTCACTTTTATTTAATAGAGTACTAGGAATCCTAGCTGCAGGAATGAGACAAGAAAAAGAAATAAAAGGCATCCAAATTCATAAGGAAGAAGTAAAATTTTTCATAGAAATGAATTCAGTAAAGTCACAGATTACAAGATTAATGTACAGAAATCTATTGCATTTCTACACACTGATAATGAAGTAGCAGAAAGAGAAATTAAAACAATCTCGCTTACACTTGTACCAAAATTAATAAAATACTTAGGAATAAACTTAAGGAGATGAAAGTTCTGTACCATGGAAACTATAAAGTATTGATGAAAGAAATTGAAGATGACACAAATAGATATTTCTTGTTCATGAATTAGAAGAATTAATATCGGTGAAGGGTCTATACTACCCAAAGCAATCTATACAGATTCAGTGTAATCCCTTTCAAAATACCAACAACATGTTTCTCAGAACTGTAACAAATAATTTTAAAATTTGGATGGAACCACAAAAGACCTCAAATAGCCAAAGCAATCCAAAAAAGAAGAGCAAAGCAGGATGTATCAGAATCCCTGATTTCAAGATATATTATAAAGCTGTGATACGTATGGTACTGGCACAAAAATAGACACATAGATCACTGGAAGAAAATAGAGGATCTAGAAAAGAACCCACACTTATATGGTCAGTTAATCTATGACAGAGGAGGCAAGAATATACAGTGAGGAAAGAGTCTCTTCAACAAATGGTGCTTGGAAAACTGAACAGCTACATGCAAACAAATGAAACCAGATCACTTTCTTACACTATACACAAAAATAAACTTAAAATGGATTAAAGACCTAAATGTGAGACCTGAAACTGTAAACATTCTAGAAGAAAACATAGGCAATAATTTCTTTGACATTGGCTGTAGAAACTTTTTTTTAGGTAAGTCTTTTCAGGCAAGGGAGAATCAGGCAAAATTAAACTGTTGTGAGTACACCAAACTGAAACGCTTTTGCATAATGACAGAAACCATCAACAGAACTACAAGGCAACCTATTGAATGGGAGAAGATATTTGTAAAATGATATATTTGATAAGGGCTTAATATCCAAAATATATAAAGAACTTATACTACTCAACACCCAAAAAACCAAATAATCTGATTTAAAAAAATGGGCAGAGGACTTGAATATACATTTTTCCAGAGAAGCCATATAGATGGCCAACAAACACATGAAAAGATGCTCACCATAAGTAATCATCAGGGAAATGCAAATTAAAACCACAATGAGATATCACTTTATACCTTTCAGAATGGCTAAAATCAAACACACAAGAAATAAGAAATGTTGACGATGATACAGAGAAAAAGGAACCCTCATGCACTGTTGCTGGGAATGCAAATTGGTGCAGCCACTGTGGAAAACAAACTGGAGGTTCTTCAAAAATTTGAAAATAGGTAATTCCACTACTGGGTATTTACCCAAAGAAAATGAAACTGCTAACTTGCAAAGATATATGCACCTCTATGTTTATTGCAGCATTATTTACAATAGCCAAGATATGGAAGCATCTCAAGTGTCCATCCATAGGTGAATGGATAAGGAAGAGTATTACCTGGCCATAAAAAAAATGAAATCTTGCCATTTGCAGCAACATGCATGAACCTAGAGGGTATAATGATAAGTGATATCAGTCAGAGAAAGATGAATACCATACCATTTCACTCATGTGTGGAATTTAAGAAACAATTCAAACAAAGAAAAAGGGACACCAAAAATAGACCCTTTAAATACAGAGAACAAATTGGTGGTTGTCAGAGGGGTGGTGTGTGGGGGGATGGGTGAAATAGGTAAAGGAGAATAAGAGTACACTTCACTTGATGAGCACTGGGAAATTTATAGAATTGTTGAATAATTGTATTTTAAACCTGAAACTTACACTAATATAACACTGTATCTTAGTTGCAGTTCAATCAGAAAAAAGTTTAGTACGTGAAGAACATTGCAAATTGTCACAAACACAAAGAACTTAAATATTGTTTCTAAAGAAAAATGCAGAATTTGTGTTCTTTAAATGAGATTGAATCCTGATAGGACTTCATTTTTACTTCCTTTTGATGGGAAAACAAAGGCATTTTTCTTCCAAGAAGAAATAAACTATTAACTCCCTTTTCATTGAAGTATTAAAAGCAAACTTATATCAGGAAAGCCTTAAAGCCTCATATGATAGAATCAGGTTTTAGAGAGTGTATATATAAAATAATTTTTTGCATTCAGTTTTGCTTTGTACAGAATCATTGTTCATTATTGTTTTTGTATTTTCTATTTTTATTTTTTCTAATATCTGCACATACCCTTGATGTCTAAAAGAAAATTACCATAAAATAGTCACTTGCAAACATGATTATTTTCATTTTTTTCCTCCTGGGGAAATGGATAGCCTGCTTTATCCCTTCTGAGGGATTTACTTTAAGAGTGTACTATCTAAGTGTTCTGATCAACTCAGAATACCACTATAGTGATTGGTAGATTTAAAAATTGTGATAGGGGCGCCTGGGTGGCTCAGTCGGTTAAGCGACTGCCTTCGGCTCAGGTCATGATCCTGGAGTCCCGGGATCGAGTCCCACATCGGGCTCCCTGCTCGGCGGGGAGCCTGCTTCTCCCTCTGACCCTCCCCCCTCTCATGAGCTCTCTCTCTCTCTCATTCTGTCTCAAATAAATAAATAAAATCTTTAAAAAAATAAAAAAATAAAAATTGTGATAATTTTCCCTTTCTCCACTCTTTGTAAGGATATATTTTCCCATATCCTAGTACTTGGTTATTTCTAATATTGTTCAGTTTTTCACCTTCCATTTAGCCTTTTCTATGATTATGTTTCCCTTCTAATAAATAAACCTTCAGTTCTTTATCATTTTGAAAGCCTGAATACTGGATGTTGAGAGAGAAAAAGCATTCCCATGTGCTTTCTATATTCAGTTATTGAGAGAGAATTTTTCACACCTCATATAAATTGGTGTGTATGTGTTTGTATATATGTGTTTTATATACATACATATAGTTATATAGTCTTACCTGTGTGTACTTGAGCAACCCTAGATCTTTTTGTTGGTTTTTTCATAAGTGCTTACATTCATTAGAAAATAAACTAATTGTTTTCAGTATGATTATATACCACAATGCCTTAAATATGAAATGTTGTAAATATACTTTATTATCCAGTTGATGTTCAAAAGAGGGCAGTTGTTGTGATAAGCACTGGGTGTTGTATGTACGTGATGAATCACTGAATTCTACACCAGAAACTAACATTACACTATGTGTTAACTAACTGGAATTTAAATAAAAACTTGGAGGAAAAAAATTATAAAGACAGAATCTGAAATAAAATCTGCTGTTGGTGCTTTTTTACTAACTTTTCCATTGTATGCAGGCATGCAGATAGTCTTATAAAATAGTAAAAGTACTTGAACAAGCTTGTGCGCTCTTGTCTCATGCCATGGGGTTGACAGTATCTACAGTTATATCACAACATTGCCACTTGAAGTTTGGATTATAATTGGAACTAATTTATTAATGATTATAGCACATTATCTAAAATATCTTTATGTTTATAATTTGATAATTCTGTATTTGCTTGATTATGAAGATCAGAGGCTTTCATTTTCTAGTGAAACTTATGTGATCTCATATGTTCTGTCAGCAGTGCCTTGTAGTATTAATGTTACATCTACATAAGAAATAGAATTCTCAAGGTCCCTCCTTACCCCCACAACCTGGTGATTACTGCTCCCCAGCCTTGGCAAGAGGCTGTAGGTTGACTTGTCAGGAAATGGAGTCAAAGAGGCTCTAGACAGGAAACTATCAAGCACATGAACAAAGATGGGGAAGATTAACTGGAAATCAAAACACACCAAAAAAGAAGACAGTAGAGCCCCTTCTGCCACTGACTCCAAGAACCTTGCTAACCATTTATTTATTTCTACTATCACCACTCCTTCCTTCATCAGGAGATAATTGAAGAATTCTCTGCAGAAAACACAAGTAGCCCCAGAAAAAAAAGATATTTGTATTTGGAGACCCCAGCAAAAATGACCATGTATCCATATGATCATCCTTCAGTGAAACCCCACAGTTGAAAATCCTGTTCCCATGCACGTAGAGTTTCCAGTCAGTTTTCTAATGCTCCATTATTGTCAGTGCATAATAAAGGAAGACCTCTTAAACAAGCAGGAAAAAAAGGAACTCAGTAGAAAATGCAAAGAGCATAAGGCAATTTATATAATTAATATCGTCACAGGTCATGGAAAATGAAGCATTTTTAAAATAAGGACAAATGCTGTTAAGAAAAAAGAGTAAAGGGAGTTTTATATGGCATGAGGTCCAGATACATTGTTAAATGAAAGAAAGAACAATTCACAATCTATTGTGTGCTGCTATTTGCAAGGAGGATGGGGAAAAACACTAATATGTTATATTTACTTATTTTTGTAAAAAAGAAACTCAGAGTTTGTACCTCTTAATCCACTTCATTTTGCCCATTCTCTCATCCACCTTCCCTCTGGCAACTACCAGTTTGTTCTCTAATTAAGAGGTACAGACTTCCACTTACAAAATAAATAAGTCACGGAGATGAAAAGTATAGCATAAGTAATACTGTCAATAATATTATAATAATGCCTTATGGTGACAGATGGTGACTACATTACCATGACCAGCACTGAATAATGTATACAATTGTCTAATCACTATGTCATACACCTGAAAGTAATATAACATTGTATGTCAATTATATTTCAATAAAAAATTACAAAAAATGGTATTGTCCTAAATTGAGCTGGAAAGAATTTAGTATTTGATGATTCACAGTCTTTCACTGGCTCAGAGGTATGATCATGGATATTAATTACTACTATACTAAGGCAATTCAGAACAGTGTTTAAGAGTTTGATTAACATAAAATATACTAAAGCCTTTCATTTTTGTATATCAGTGCCAAATAAAAAGAACTATTAGCAAAAGAGAAAATAACAACAACAAACTCAGGAAGCATAAACTAGAAACTAAAGACATTGACTGCTTGTGGAGTGGGGATAGAAAGAAGTAGAAGAGATAGGAAAGGGAACATGACTTTCCTGATTATACTTTTTTATATATGTATTTTTTTACTTTCAAGTTTTTAAATTCCACCTAACGTAGAGTGTGATATTAGTTTCAGGGATAGAAATTAGTGAATCATCACAGCACCCAGTGCTCATCACAAGTGCCCTCCTTAATACCCATCCCCCCACCCACCTCCCCTCCAGCAACCCTCAGTCTGTTCTCTATAGTTAAGAGTCTGTTTTATGATTTGTCACTTTTCCCCCCATGTTCATCTGTTTTCTATCTTAAATTCTACATGCAAGTGAAATCATATGGTATTTGTCTTTCTCTGACTTATTTCGCTTAGCATAATACTCTCTACCTCCATCCACACCCTTGCAAAGGGCAGAATTTCATTATTTTTGATGGCTGAGTAATATTCCAGTGTGTGTATGTGATGTGTGTATGTGTGCGTGCACAAGCACGCGCATGTGCAATGCCTGTGTGTATACCACATCCTCATAATCCATTCATCAGTCAGTGGGCATTTGTACTCTTCTCATAGTTTGGCTGTTGTTGATACTGCTGCTTTAAACATCGGGGTGCATGTATACCTTTGAATCTGTATTTTTGTAACCTTTCAGTAAATACCTACAAGTGGAATTGCTGGATGGTAGGGTAGTTCTCTTTTTAACTTTTTGTGGAACCTTCCTACTGTTTTCCAGAATGGCTGAACCAGTTTGCATTCCCACCAACAGTGTAAGAGGGTTCCTTTTTCTCCACATCCTCGCCAGTGCCTGTTGTTTCTTGTGTTAATTATACCCATCCTGACAGGTGTGAGATGGTATATCACCATGGTTTTGATTTGTATTCCCCTTATGGTGAGAGATGTTGAGCATCTTTTCATGCACCTGTTAGCCATCTGGATACCTTCTTTGGAAAAATGTCTGTTCACGTCTTCTGCCCATTTTTTAACTGGATATTTGTTTCTTGGGTGTTGAGTTTGATAAGTTCTTTATAGATTTTGGATACTGCCCTTTTATCAGGTATGTCATTTGCAAATACCTTCTCCCATTCTGGAGGTTGCCTTTTAGTCTTGTCATGTGTTTCCTTCACTGTGCAGAAGCTTTTTAACTTGAAAAGTCCCAATAGTTTATTTATTTATTTTTTAACATATAATGTATTATTTGTTTCAAGGGTACAGGTCTGTGATTCATCAGTCTTATATAATACACAGTGCTAATTACAACACATACCCTCCCCAATGTCCATCACCCAATTACCCCATCCTGCTAACTTCTCTCCCCTCCAGCAAACTTCAGTTTGTATTCTAAGGTTAAGAGTCTCTTATGGTTTGTCTCCCTCTCTCATTTCGTCTTGTTTTATTTTTTCTTCTCTTCCCCTATGATCCTCTGTTTTGTTTCTTAAAGTCCACATACCAGTGAGATCATATGATAATTCTTTCTCGGACTGACATATTTTGCTTAGCTTAATACCCTGTAGTTCCATCCACATGATTGCAAATGGCACGATTTCAATTTTTGATGGCTGAGTAATACTCTATTATGTATATATATACCACATCATCTTTTTTTTGTCATACTTTTTTTTTAAATTTTATTATGTTAGTCACCATGCAGTACATCATTGGATTTTGATGTGGTGATCCACGATCCATTGTTTTCGTATAACACCCAGTGCTCCCTGCAGTACGTGCCCTCCTTAATACCCATCACCAGGCTAACAAATCCCCCTGCCCCCTTCCCCTCTAAAACCCTGTTTGTTTCTCAGAGTCCATAGTCTCTCATGGTTCATCTCTCCCTCTGATCCCCCCCTCATTGTTCCCTTCCTTCTCCTAATGTCCTCCATGCTGTTCCTTATGTTCCACAAATAAGTGAAACCATATGATAATTGACTTTCTCTGCTTGACTTATTTCACTTAGCATAATCTCCTCCAGTCCCATCCATTTTGATGTAAAAGTTGGGTATTCGTCTTTTCTGATGGCTGAGTAATATTCCATTGTATATATGGACCACATCTTCTTCATCCATTCATCTGTTGAAGGGCATCTCGGCTCTTTCCACAGTTTGGCTATTGTGGACATTGCCGCTATGAACATTGGGGTGCATATGGCCCTTTTCACTACATCTGTGTCCTTGGGGTAAATACCCAGGAGTGCAATTGCTGGGTCATAGGGTAGCTCTATTTTTAAATTTTTGAGGCACCTCCACACTGTTTTCCAAAGTGGCTGTACCAACTTGCATTCCCACCAACAGTGTAAGAGGGTTCCCCTTTCTCCACAACCTCTCCAACATTTGTTGTTTCTTTCCCTGTCCATTTTTGCCATTCTAACTGGTATAAGGTGGTATCTCAATGTGGTTTTGATTTGAATTTCCCTGATGGCTAATGATGATGAACATTTTTTCATGTGTCTTTTAGCCATTTGTATGTCTTCTTCAGAGAAGTGTCTTTTCATATCTTCTGCCCACTTTTTGACTTGATTATTTGTTGTTTGGGGTGTTGAGTTTGAGAAGTTCTTTATAGATCTTGGGTACCAGCCCTTCATCTGTAGTGTCATTTGCAAATATCTTCTCCCATTCTGTGGGTTGCCTCTTTGTTGTGTTGACTGTTTCCTTTGCTGTGCAGAAGCTTTTTACCTTGATGAAGTCCCAAAAGTTCATTTTTGCTTTTGTTTCACTAGCTTTTGGAGATGTATCTTGAAAGAAGTTGCTGTGGGCGATGTCAAAGAGGTTAGTGCCTATGTTCTCCTCTAGGATTTTGATGGATTCCTGTCTCACATTGAGGTCTTTCATGCATTTTGAGTTTATCTTTGTGTATGGTGTTAGAGAATGGTCGAGTTTCATTCTTCTGCATGTGGCTGTCCAATTTTCCCAGCGCCATTTATTGAAGGGACTGTCTTTTTTCCATTGCATTTTTTTTCCTGCTTTGTCAAAGATTATTTGACCATAGAGTTGAGGGTCCATATCTGGGTTCTCTCTTCTGTTCCATTGGTCTGTATGTCTGTTTTTGTGCCAGTACCATGCTGTCTTGGTGATCACAGCTTTGTAATATAGCTTGAAATTGGGCAACGAGATGCCCCCAGCTTTGTTTTTCTTTTTCAACATTTCCATGGCGATTCGGGGTCTTTTCTGATTCCATACAAATTTTAGGATTGTTTGTTCCAGCACTTTGAAAAATGTCATTGGAATTTTGATTGGGATGGCATTGAAGGTATAGATTGCTCTGGGTAGCATAGACGTTTTAACAATGTTTATTCTTCCAATCCATGAGCATGGAATATTTTTCCATCTTTTTGTGTCTTCTTCAATTTCTTTCATGAGTGTTTTGTAGTTCCTAGAGTATAGATCTTTTACCTCTTTGGTTAGGTTTATTTGGAGGTATCTTATGGTCTTTGGTGCTATTGTAAATGGAATCGTTTCTCTAATTTCTCTTTCTACAGTTGCATTGTTAGTGTATAAGAAAGCAACTAATTTCTGTACCACATCATCTTTATCCATTCATCTGTCAGTGGACATCTGGGCTCTTTCCATAGTTTGGCTATTGTGGACATTGCTGCTATAAACATTGGGGTGCAGGTGCCCCTTCAGATCACTATGTTTGTGTCCTTTGGATAAATACCTAGTTGTGCAATTCCTGGGTTGTAGGTAGCTCTATTTTCAACTTTCTGAGTAGCCTCCACACTCTTTTCCAGAGTGGCTGCACCAGCTTGCATTCCCACCAACAGCGTAGGAGGGTTCCCCTTTCTCCTCATCCTCGCCAACATCTGTCCTTTCTTGACTTGTTAATTTTAGCCACTCTGACTGGTGTAAGGTGGTATCTCACTGTGGTTTTGATTTGTATTTCCCTGATGCCAAGTGATCTTGAGCACTTTTTCATGTGTCTGTTGGCCATTTGGATGTTGTCTTTGCAGAAATGTCTGTTCATGTCTACTGCCCATTTCTTGATTGGATTATTTGTTCTTTGGGTGTTGAGTTTGATAAATTCTTTATAGATTTTGGATACTAGCCCTTTATTGGTATGTCATTTGCAAGTATCTTCTCCCATTCTGTTGGTCGTCTTTTGGTTTTGTCACACTGTTCCCTTTGCTGTGCAAAAGCTTTTTATCTTGATGAAGTCCCAATAGTTCATTTTTGCCTTTGCTTCCCTTGCCTTTGGTGATGTTTCTAGGAAGAAGTTGCTGCGGCTGAGGTCGAACAGTTTGCTGCCCGTGTTCTCCTTTAGGATTTTGATGGATTCCCATCTCACATTTAAGTCTTTGATTCATTGAGTCTGTTTTTGTGTGTGTTGTAAGGAAAAGGTCCAGTTTCATTCTTCTGCATGTGGCTGTCCAATTTTCCCAACACCATTTGTTGAAGAGACTGTCTTTTTTTCCATTGGACATTCTTTCCTGCTTTGTCGAAGATCAGTTGACCATAGTGTTGAGGGTCCATTTCTGGGGTCTCTGTTGTGTTCCATTGATCTATGTGTCTGTTTTTGTGCCAGTACCATACTGTCTTGATAAGATTACAGCTTTGTAATAGAGCTTGAAGCCCGGAATTGTGATGCCACCATCTTTGCTTTTCTTTTTCAACATTCCTCTGGCTATTCGGGGTCTTCTCTGGTTCCATACAAATTTTAGGAATATTTCTTCCATTTCTTTGAAAAAAGTTGGTGGCATTTTGAAAGGGATTGCATTAAATGTGTAGATTGCTCTAGGTAGCATAGACATTTTCACAGTATTTGTTCTTCCAATCCATGAGCATGGGACGTTTTTTCATTTCTTTGTGTCTTCCTCAATTTCTTTCATGAGTATTCTATAATTTTCTGAGTACAGATTCTTTACCTCTTTGGTTAGATTTATTCCTAGGTATCTTACAGTTTTGGGTGCAATTGTAAACGGGATGACTCCTTAATTTCTCTTTCATCTGTCTTGTTGTTGGTGTATAGAAATGCAACTGATTTCTGTGCATTGATTTTATATCCTACCACTTTACTGAATATGTCAACAAATCAAGCAGTCTGAAAGAAATGGATGCATTTCTAGAGACCTATAAACTACCAAAACTGAACCAGGAAGACATAGAAAACCTGAACAGACCCATAACCATCAAGGAAATTGAAGCAGTAATCAAAAATCTTCCAACAAACAAGAGTCCAAGGCCAGATGGCTTCCCATGGTAATTCTACCAAATGTTTAAAGAATTAATACCTATTCTTCTTAAGGTGTTTCAAAAAATCGAAATGGTAGGTAAAATTAAAAAAAAAAAATCGAAATGGAAGGAAAGCTTTCAAACTCATTCTATGGGGCCAGCATTACCCTCATCCCAAAACCAAAGACCCCAGTAAAAATGAGAAGTAACAGACCAATGTCCCTGATGATCATGGATGCAAAAATTCTCACCAAAATACTAGCCAATAGGATCCAACAGTACATTAAAAGGATTATTCACCAGGATTAAGTGGGATTTATTTGTGGGCTGCAAGGGTAGTTCAACATCCACAAATCAACCAGTGTGATACACTACATAAATAAAAGAGAAGAACCATATGATCCTCTCAATAGATGCAGAAAAAGCATTTGACAAAGTACAGCATCCTTTGGTTAAAACTCTTCACAGTGAAGGGATAGAGGGAACATACCTCAATATCATAAAAGCCATCTATGAAAAATCCACAGTGAATATGATTCTCAGTGGGGAAAAACTGAGAGCTTTTCCCCTAAGGTCAGGAACATGGCAGGGATGTCCACTATCACCACTGCTGTCCAACATAGTACTAGAAGTCTGGCCTCAGCAATCAGACAACACAAACAAAAGGCATCCGAATTGGCAAAGAAGTCAAACTCTCACTCTTTGCAGATGACATGGTACTTTATGTGGAAAACCCAAAAGACTCCACCCCAAAGTTTTTAGAATTCATACATGAATTCAATAAAGTGGCAGTAAAAGTCCCAATAGTTTATTATTGCTTTTGTTTTCCTTGCCTCTGGAGAAATACCAAGTATGAAGTTGCTACAGCTGATGTCAGAGAGGTTACTGCCTGTTTTCTCCTCTAGGATTTTGATGGTTTTCTGTCTCACATTTAGGTCTTTCATCCATTTTGAAATTATTTTTGTGTATGGTGTAAGAAAGTGGTCCAGTTTCATTCTCTTCCATGTTGCTGTCCAGTTTTTCCAACACCATATCTTGAAGAGACTGTCTGTCCCTTTGGACATTTTTTCCTGTGTTGTTGAACATGAGTTGACCATATATTTGTGGGTCCATTTCTGGGTTCTCTATTCTGTTCCATTGATCTATGTGTCTGTTTTGTGCCAATACTATACCGTCCTGATTACTACAAATAACTTCAAGTTCAGAATTGTGATGCCTCCAACTTTGTTTTTCAAAGTTGCTTTGGCATTTTGGGGTCTTTTGTTTTTCCATACAAATTTTAAGATTATTTGTTCTAGCTCTGTGAAAAATGCTGTTTGTATTTTGATAGGGATTGCATTAAATGTATAGATTGCTTTGGGTAGTATAGACATTTCAACAGTATTTGTTCTTCCAGTCCATGAACGTAGAATGTTTTTCCCTTTTTTGGTGTCATCTTCAGTTTCTTTCATAGTGTTTTTTAAGTTTTCATAGTACAGATCTTTTACCTCTTTGTTTAGGTTTATTCCTAGGTGTCTTATGGTTTTTGGTATAATTGTAAATGTGATTGATTTCTTGATTTTTCTTTCTCCTGTTTTATTATAGGTGTATAGAAATGCAACAGATTTCTGTACATTGATTCTGTATCTTGCAAATGGACAGAATGCATGTATGAGTTCTAGCAATTTTTTGGTGGAGTCTTTTGGTTTTTCTATATAGAGTATCATGTCATCTGCAAATAGTGAAAGTTTGACTTCTTTGCTGATTTGGATGCCTTTTATTTCTTTTTGTTGTCTGATTGCTGAGGCTGGTACTTCCAGTACTATGTTAAATAAAAGTAGTGAGAGTGGACATCCTTGTCTTTTTACTGATTATAAATGAAAAGCGGTTTTTCTCCACTGAGGATGATACTAGATGTGAGTCTTTCCTATATGGCCTTTATGATGTCAAGGTATGTTCCCTCTGTCCCTCTGTTGTTGATGGTTTTTAATCAAGAATGGATGCTTATGTTGTCAAGTGTTTTTTCTGCATCTATTGAGAGGATCATATGGTTCTTAGCCTCTTTTTTATTAATGTGGTATATCACATTGAGTGATTTGCAAATATTGAACCATTCCTGTAGCGCAGGAATAAATCCCACTTGATCATGGTGAATGATTCTTTTCCTATACTGCTGTATTCGATTTGCTAGTATTTTGTTGAGAAATTTTGCATCTATGTCCATCAGGGATATTGGCCTATAGTTCTCATTTTTAGTGGAGTCTTTGATTTTGGAATCAGAATAATGCGGGCCTCGTAGGATGAGTGGAAGTTTTCCTTCCATTTCTAATAAGAAGAATAGGTATTAACTTTTCTTTAAAGATTTGATAGCATTCCCCTGTGAAGCCATCTCGCCATGGTCTTGTTTGTTGGCAGATTTTTTATTACTGATTCAGTTTCTTCACTGGTTATCCGTCTGTTCAAGGTTTCTGTTTCTTCTTGTTTCAGTTTTGGTATTTCATATGATTTTAGCAATTTATCCATTTCTTCCAGATTACTCAATTTGTTGGCTTATAATTTTTCATAATATTATCTTATATTTGTATTTTTGTATTATTGTTTGTGAGTTCTCTATCTTTCATGATTTTATTTATTTGGGTCCTTTCTCTTTTCTTTTTTATAAATCTAGCCAGAGGGTTATCAATTTCATTCATTTTTTCAGAGAACCAGCTCCCAGTTTCATTGATCTGTCTGCTGTTTTTTTGATTCTGATATTATTTATTTCTGCTCTAATCTTATTATTTCATGTCTTCTGCTGGTGTTAGCCTTCATTTGTTCTTTTTCTTTTTTTTTCTTTTTTTTAATTTAAATTCAATTAAGCCAATGTATTTAGGTTTTGATATAATGTTCACTGATTAATTAGTTGCATATAACACCCAGTTTTCATGACTGTTGTTCTTTTTCTAGCTCCTTTATATGTAAGGTTAGGTTGCATATTGGAGATCTTCCTACTTGAGGTAGGCCTGTATTGCTATATACTCCCTCTTATGACTGTTTTTGCTGCATCCCAAATGTTATGGACTGCCATGTTTTCATTTTCATTTGTTTCTGTGTTTTTTCCTAATTTCTTTTATTTTCTGGTTGACTCATTCATTGTTTAGTAGCATGTTATTTACCTTCCAGTATTTGTGGTTTTTCTCAAATTTTATCTTGTGGTTGATTTCAAGGTCATAGCATTGTGGTCAGAAAGTATGCATGGTATGATTTCATTCTTTTTGTACTTGTTGAGGCTTGATTTGTGACCAGTACGTGATCTGTTCTGGAGAATGTCCCATGTGTATTTGAAAAGAATGTGTATTCTGCTGCTTTTAAGATGCAATGTTCTGGGGGTGCCTGGGTGGTTCAGTTGGTTAAGCGACTGCCTTCGGCTCAGGTCATGATCCTGGAGTCCCTGGATCGAGTCCCGCATCGGGCTCTCTGCTCGGCAGGGAGTCTGCTTCTCCCTCTGACCCTCCCCCCTCTCATGTGCTCTCTCTCTCTCATTCTCTCTGTCTCAAATAAATAAATAAAATCTTTAAAAAAAAAAAAAGATGCAATGTTCTGAATCTGTCTGTTAAGTCCATCTAGTCCAGTGTGTCTTCAAAGTCATTGTTTCCTTATTGATTTTTCTGCTTAGATGATCTGTCCCTTGATATAAGCATGCCCTACTGTTTTTGTATTATCAATGAGTTCCTTTATGTTTTTTTTAAATTGTTTTATGTATTTGAATGCTTCTGGGGGAGATCTTCTTATTGGATAGACCCCTTTTTTATTATATAATGCCCTTTTTCATCTCTTGTTACAGTCTTTGGTTTAAAGTCTAGTTTGTCTGTTATAAATATTGCTACTCTGGCTTTTCTTGAAGTCTGTTTGCATGGTAAATATTTCTTCATCCCCTCACTTTGAATCTGCAGGTGTCTTTAGATCTAAAATGAGTCTCTTCTAGGCAGTATATAGATGGGTCTTGTTTTTTTTTTTTTTTTTTCATCCAGTCTGACACCATATCTCTTTTGATTGGAGCATTTAGTCCATTTACATTCAGAGTAATTATTGTTAGATATGAATTTAGTGCCATTTTATTACTTGTTTTGTCATTGTTTCTTGAGATTTTCTGTGTTACTCTCTAGTCTTTGTCAGTTTTGGTCTTTCTTTCCCACTCAAAAATTTCCTTTTAATAATTCTTGCAGGGATGGTTTAGTGGTCATGAAATCCTTTAGTTTCTGTTTGTCTGGGAAACTCTCTCTCTCTTTCTATTCTGAATGACAGCCTTGCTGGATACAGTATTCTTACCTGCATATTTTTCCCATTCAGCACATTGAATATATCATGCCTCTCTCTTCCGGCCTGCTAAATTTTTATGAACAGGTCTGCTGCTAATATAGTTTGTCTTCCCTCTTAAGTTAGGCACTCCTTTTGTCTTGCTACTCTTAGGATTTTTTTTCTATATCTCTGCTTTTTTGTTCATTTAACTACAATATGTCTTGATGTTGGCCTGCTTTTGTTGATTTTGATGGGAGTTCTCTGTGCCTCCTGGACTTGGAAGTCTGTTTCCTTCCCCAGATTATAATTTTTCAGCTCTAATTTCCTCGAATTAATCTTCTGTCCCCTTTTCTCTTCTTCTGGGACTCCTGTGATACAAATGTAATTATGTTTCATGGAGTCACTGAGTTCCTTTAGTCTACTTTCGTGTCCCTAGATTTTTCCCCCCTTTTTATCGGCTTCCTTATTTTCCATAATTGTACCTTGTATATCACTTACTCGTTTCTTTTCTTCTTCCTTTCGTGTGGTCATTGCATCCAGTCATTTTTGAATCTCAGTTATTGCATTTTTCATTTTGGCATGATTGTTTTTAAGCTCTTGTATGTCTGTGATTAAGCATCTCCCAGGTCTCTTCTATGCTTTTCTCAAGCCCAGCTAGTATCCTTAAGATTGTTGCTTTAATTTATGGGTCAGGCGTGTTACTTACATGTATTTTGTTTAGATCCCTGGCCATGACCTTGTTCTTTCTTTTGTGATGAATTCCTCAGTCTTGGCTGAGGTATCTATTTTCTTCTCTGTGTTAGGAAAGCCTGTTATGTTTCCTGCTTTTGAGAGTAATGACTTTATGAAGAAGAGGTCATATAATGTCCAGGGCCTGTCGCTTCATGAAGTGTCTCTGCTGTCTGCTGTGTGCACTCTGCTGCTGTGTTATGGCTGCTCTATCCCTCAGATCAGTGCTCTGCAGAGTTTCTCCTTGCCTGCAGTGAGTAGTGTCTGGACCTTGGCCAGAGTGTGGCGAGTTTTAATTAGTTGTGCTCTTGTCTGCTTGTTTAAAAAGACCTGGTGCCATTTCCACTAGAGCTGAAGATTTGCAGAAGTCTGTGGTCAGTAGATATGGTGCCTGTGGGGGATTGTGCTGGTTTTCTGGGGGAGGAGCCCGCTGTGCTGGTTCTCAGGCACACTTGCCTGAGAGAAGCAACACCAGTAGAGAGCAGAGGGGCAGGGTTGGTGTAAGCAGTTAAGCAGCCTGTGTTGTCACTCTTCTATTTACTGAAGTTACTAGTTGATGCTGAAGGCCAGTGGAGGGAAGTGGCACCAGCCAGTTCCTTTGTCCCCTGAGAGGGCAGTTCGTCAGGGAAGCACTCCCAAGGAGCAAATAAAGTCCCTTCATGTACACTAAGTGTGTTTTAGATTATTGTTTTCTGTCTGTGTCTGGGTTTCTTGCCTTACTGTTGTAGTGCAGTGTGTACTTTTTGAATCATCCTGTCAGTTTCTCAGTTAATGGGTTTGGGAAGTGTTTTCATTGTGTGATCCCCTCTGTGCTTCTCTCTCTCTCTCTCTCTCTCTCTCTCTCGCCTCCCTCTGCAACCTGGGCGCCTTCCCCTCTGCAGCATCCATGATCCATTTCTTCCCCAAACCAGGTCTCTGCATCTCCTATCTACCACAATGTGGCCTCTTCTTTCCCTCTAGTTGTGCAGTTTGTTCTGTCAGTCCTCAGATCAATTTCTTGGGTATTCAGAATGAGTTGATATTTATCTAGCTGTGTTTGAGGGATGCAGCAAGCCTACGGTCCTCCTACTCTACCATCTTAGCTACTTTATTATTTTTACTTTTGAACCATGGCAATGTTTTTATATATTTAAAATTTTGAAAGTCAGCAAGGATGGGGAAAAGCAAAAAGTGATTACAAACAGAAAGAAGTGAAACTGCATAACAAATTGATAACAAGACATGCAGAAGCAAAACAATCTAAGTAACTGTTGAACACATTACTCTGATTATTTACCCTTAGTGGAATATAAGGACAAAAATAAATCAAAATTTGAACCTAATTTTGTTATTAGTAGTAGTATGGAAATAGCCTATTTGAAATTGTTTTCTGTATATTTTAAGAGTGAGCATATGAGTAAATATACCCATGTTGTAAAACAGTGGTCAAGATAGTAATAATGGAATGCAAGAAGAAGAGCAACCTTGTGATGTTATATTGGAACAGAATTATCAGTAGGTATTCAAAATGATAAAGTTCCTAACTTTTCAGTGAAAAGGCCTAGAAGCAGTGAAATCCCAGTAGTAATAAGTATAACAGGCGCATAAATCTTGAGCACTAAATACTATTCCTCACTAAAAGGAACCAAAATTCTTTGAATATATGACTGATTCAGTATCTGGAGTGAGAAAACTAATGAATACCTATCACAAAGACACAAGAACCATTTTTTTGTGGGCTCCCACTGGCCCAATGTGGGATAATTTGAACATAAAAAAAAATAACGATACTTAATGAATTATGATATGTTCAATAAAAAACTAACCTATAGGGGCGCCTGGGTGACTCAGTCATTAAGTGTCTGCCTTTGGCTCAGGTCATGATCCCAGGGTCCTGGTATCGAGCCCCACAACAGGCTCCCTGCTCCGTGGGAAGCCTGCTTCTCCTCTGCCTGCCACTTCCACTGCTTGTGTTCCCTCTCTCGCAGTGTCTCTCTCTGTCAAATAAATAAATAAAATCTTTAAAAAAAAACCTAACCTATAATTTCACAACAATACAAAAGTATGGGGAAAGGGAAAGCTCTTCTTTAAGAAGAATGCCAAGTAACACTTGTAGAAAGAATGACGAATTTAGAAAAAAGTCATATTTTGCAGCTACCATTGTAATAATGACTGCAGGTAAGGATCATCACTGGTTGCTAAAACCAAATGGTGAAAAAATTATTGAGGAATGGAATATTTACACAGTTTGAAAATGTAACCCATAGATTACTTATTAATTTCAAAGAGAAAAATTACCTTTAAAATAGAGAAATGTAATTCCCTTAACCAAATGATCAAACTTATTATTAATTGTGGAGTAAATTGACATTCTGTACCTCCTGATCTGATGCAGTGGGGCGCATCATCACCTATATTGTATTTCTACCAAAAATGTTTAGCCTGAATCTAATAATCAGAAACAACTAAACAAAAACAACTTAAATGGCATTCTTTAAAAACGCACCTGGGGACACCTGGATGGCTCAGTCGTTAAGTGTCTGCCTTCCGCTCAGGTCATGATCCCAGGGTCCTGGGATCAAGCCCCACATCAGGCTCCCTGCTCCACGGGAAGCCTGCTTCTCCCTCTCCCACTCCCCCTGCTTGTGTTCTCTCTCTCGCTGTCTCTCTCTCTCTCTGTCAAATAAATAAGTAAAATCTTTAAAAAAAAAAAAACCGCACCTGGATGTTTTAGAAATGTCAGTGTAACACATACCTAACACAGACTTGAAAACTTATAAATTCAATGTATTGATCCCGATTGGATTCTGGGTGGAAAAATATGTATATAAAGGATATATTATTGGGACAGTAGGTGAAATCTGACTATGGATTATATGTTAGATAAATTTCTTGGGTGTGATAATATTTGTATTCTAGTCAGTATGAAAATATTCTTGTTTTTAGGAGATACATGCTAATGAAATATGTAGGAGTGAAATGTAGTGATGTCTGTAACTCATTCTCAAATGAATTAGCAAAAAAATAGTGTAAATTTAGAGAGAGGATGAAGTGAGAAAAATGTGGTAGTTGTCAAACTGGGAAAAGCATGAGTTTCCAGATTGAAAGGGCCCACCAAGTACCCAGCACAATGAATGGAAAGGAAAACACACACACACCAGAACACATTATCATAAAATTTCAAAGTTGAGGATAAATAAAACAACCTTAAAAGTTGTGAGAGGAATGTCTCAAAGGGGAGGTAGTCATGGAGGATTGAACTAATAGATTACCTAATATAATTGATTATGAGAAAAATAGTATTCAGATGGGCTTTATAATTCTGGAAGAAAGTTTAGAGAGAATTACCAATAGTGACTTAGAAAAATTAGAAAATGAAAAAACAAGGCAATTACTAAGAATAAAAAATTTTACAAGAAAAAATACATAAAATTCTAGTATCTACTTGACTCAACAGGTAATACTTTACATGGTCATAATAAGGTAAACACTGAATATTAACTTAAACAACACTTGTGCTATAACCAATGTTATTGGAAGAGTGTAAAAATGAAATAGTGGTAATGTGGGATAGTATAGGAGTGCTGAATTTCATAATACATGTATATATGCATATATGTATGTGTAAATACCGAAGAAATAGCTATGAATTTGGGGATAGGAAGGCGATAGGCATGAAGGAGGAGACAAAAGACCTTTTTGTTATAAGCTTTTTAATCTTAACTTTTTAGGATATATACATTTGTACTTTAATACAAATAAAAATAATTTAAAATACATTTTTACTACAGGGTAATTATTTGTGATTTATTTCATTGGTATTTCCACAAAAATAATTCCATTTTTTCTAGTAGCTTTTGATGAAGTTTTCACGGAGGATTTTGTTTTTGACAGTGGTAAATAGAAAAATATAAAACATGTAACCCATGGGGAGTTTTGTGCCAATGAAGTGGTCCACACATACCAAGGTTGAGAACTGTGTTCTTCACAATCCAGAGGAATTTAAATAGCTGAGCAAAATAGTTCTTTTTTAAACTGCCTAGCTAGCAATGAAAGAGGAGTCTTAAATTAACCACTCAGATGTGGGAACAAATTTTAGTTGTTTTGCTTAAGGGTATATTTGTAAAGGTCCTAAAACTGGGAGTACCAGTAAAAGTGACAAAACTCCTTTTGTCTCCCACCATGTTTAACAGTAGCTGTCAAGAGACAAATTAATTGTAGATAAGAGTTTGGAATCTATACCAAATCTGCAATGTTAAGTTTAATATCCACTGTTAACAAAAATAGCTACTGGAAGAAGTAGCTTTTCATGGAGAAATCTTTTTTATTTTAAAGTATACATAACGATTTCAGGGTATTATTTTTATGTCCCTGTAATAAATAACAATGCTTTTGATTAAATATTTACCAATTACAGTTACCTTTAAAATTTTTTCACCTTCCTTTTCTGCCCTTCAGAATTAAAAATAAAACATTAAAATTTTATTTAAGTGAAATGGTTTACAGTATATGGAATTTCACAGCTTTTTGTTTGTTCACTGGACTAATAGCTTAACAGGGAAGAAAGCATTCCCACCTCAATTTTTCCTACTTATACTATGGATGAGGAATTGGGAGAGGTATTTTAATGAATGCAAATCCTTCAAAATCGTTAGTTAGAAATTATTATGTATTTTCAGTTATTACGCTAGTTATATGACCTTTTTCTATGTTTCTCTTGCTTTTGCTTTTTAGGGTAAGATAGCTGAACGTGGTACCCACCATGGTTTGCTTGCAAACCCTGGCAGTATCTATTCAGAAATGTGGCATACACAGAGTAGCCGTGTGCAGAACCATAATAACCCCACATGGGATGCAAAGAAAGAAAATGTGTCCAAAGAGGAGGAAAGGAAGAAACTACAAGAAGAAATTGTCAACAGCGTGAAAGGCTGTGGAAACTGTTCCTGCTAAGTTGCACAAGACATTTTTTTTTTGACACATTTGCACTGAAGCAGAATTGTTTTATTAAAAAAGAAATCATACATTCCCATTTCTATAATCCTTTTTTTAGGTAAGATTTATTTGAAAAGCAATTTGAGTTTTACATCTTTCACAATATTTCATGTGATGTCTGTATTTAGCCACGAATTATTTTCTTGTTACTGCCTTATTTGTGCCCAAAGCATCGTTTTTGTTACTATTTCACTTTGCCCCATTTCCATTTTGGGGGCCTGATAGCCATTTGATATCCATAACCAGATGAATTACATTGGATTCCAAATTTTAATAGTTTTTTAAATTTCCTTTATGCTGACAGTTTAGATGGAAAGTATCCATTTCTTTTTTTTTTTTAAGAGGACAGTGTAGGTTCATTGTTTCTCCTCCCTCCCCACTGACATACTTCAGTGATAGATACCTACACTTTCATTTTTTAAAGTCTTTGCCACTGTATATCTTTTGGAGGAAAAACCTTAATTCTCATGTATGTATGTAGAATGTTCTTCATCATTAACCAGCATCTCTAGTGACGGGAATTTTATTTTTTCATCAAAATGAGTTATTGCTCTTGTTTGGGACCAAAATTTATGCCTTTCTCTTCAAACACTTAAAACCCTGATGTAATTTGACAGTTGTCATACTGGGAATGATCTAAAAAGCTTAGGAAGTTAATTGCCCTCCTATTTCCATCTTAACTCTAGTGCTTTTGGTGTCTGAAGTTATATAAAGAAACAACTAAATGGAATGTATGCATGCACATATATGTGTGTGTGCACATGCTCACACTTGTATATAAAGCAGCAACCACTTAAAAATTATTAATGACCTTGAGGTAAATAGGAGAATATTATGTATATGTACTCTAGATGATTGGGACTTTAATCAGTGACACGTCAGAATTTATTACAAGGTCATCCCTTCCTTTTTCAGTAATTTAATGAGTTCCTTTAAATGTGTCATAACAAGAGCCCAAACAAAATGATCAGGTTTTACCTGTTAATAAAATGTTGGTATATGTTCACTTAGAAGCTCCTCTCTTTTCCAATTTGAGTATCTTCTTTTCTTTTTGAAGAAGCTGTTTTCTTTTCATATGATTAGAGGTGGTCTCTAGGCCACTGGATCATGTGGTCATTAACCAGTATTTTCAGCTAATAAAAACTTGAATAACTTAAAAAACACAGTTATTGTAAGGGCCATTAAGTAAGTCTTAAATATTTTCATCATATTAAGATGGTTCTATACAGTGAAATAATAGACAAAAGATTCACTGAGAAGAAAATGTCAAAAAAGGGGCATTTATTATAACAATAATTTTACATTACAATATTACATATTCACATAAAAAGGTATAAAGTATAAATTTTTAAATGTTGAAACTTTTTTTTTAATGGATTGGGATGAATAAGCTACAGTTTTAGAATATGGGCTCTGAAAATGGAGCAAGATGATAGGGTTTTATTTCTTACATCCCTCTATTTTAAAAATTGCATATTTCCTTCCTAAGCAAATCCCAGTTTACAAAAATTAAATTGAAACAAGAGTAATTTGGGATCAGAAAAACTGATGCCTTCCTGAAGGTTTTTAACATAGAAATATCTTGGTGGACAGATAGGTTCATTTGGAAATTTTTTCGACAGTTCAAGTCTGAGGGTCAGCTGTGAGAATCAGAAAGAGGCCTAGGCATTTGGACAAATTCGAAGTATGCATTTATTTTTCCTTTACAGGGATGTGCACCTTTTACATACCTTTAAGATAAATATTTTGCCTTTTCCCTTAGATGTTGACAAAGATCATTTTGTACAAATGGCTAGTTTAAAAATAAGTTTTAAAGGGCACCTCCATGGCTCAGTCTGTTAAGCGTTCAACTCTTGATTTCAGGTCATGATCTCAGGGTCGTGAGATCAAGCCCTGCATTGGTCTCTGAGCTGAACATGAAACCTGCTTAAGATACTCTCTCTCCCTCTGCCCCCCCCCCAAATAAATAAATAATAAATTAATTTTGCTTAAGGGTAAGATATTTAAAGATTATATGAATTCTTGTTTCCGGGTCACTTTGTCTATGTTGTCGTCTTGCTGTCATCCTTCCTAATTGCTCGGTGTGTTGGTGAGTAGCATCTTTTGCCAGTGTATATTCATAATTCATATATACCTTCTGCCTTTATCATAGGATATTCTGTTGTAGATTAGTAGTTGAAAGGTTTTAAATATATTTGCATTGGCAGCTTTCTTAAATTATAGGAAGTCCCTTTCCCCCCTGCTTTGAGTATATAGATTTTGAATGTAAACTGTATAGTAAATGACAGTATTAAGTCAAATAAGCTGGTTAAAACTGATTAGTTAAGACAAAATGACTCGAAAGGGAGGCTCTTTACCAGTTTTATTGTTACCAGTTTATATCTGCAATTTGTGCAGATAATCATTACTAAATAAACAATATGTCTTTGTGACTAGAAATGGGTGGCCCATTGAAGCAACTCGTTTCTGTAATGCATAGGGAGAACTGATATTTTGTCATTCACACATTCAGAGTAAGTATGGATAATCAATAGACACTCTAAGGGTATGGCCTTAGAGCCTTATGCAGAAGGTGAAAACTTGGAATTGTCTCAGAGAGAAAGTAATTGTTTGCAGAGTTCATAATATGGGTAAAATGGTAGTAAATTATAGTGCTTTCACTTAGCATTAAGCTGTCATATTCTTGATGACCAACCAGTGAAAGGCAACTTTCCGTTGCCCCAAGTTTTTCAGTTCTAATGGTTAGGAAGGAAACCTTTGGGGTGGAGAAATTTCTTGACTGCAAAGCATGCAAAACTAGCATTTTGATTAAGTAGAATTAGAATTAATTGTTCTAAATAAAAACAAGTTGGAACAGTTTTGGTTTAAAAAGGCAGTGGATTGTTTTCATATATCCTGTTCTCACACAGCTACAGAACAATGTTTTTCACCGATTACTTTCTATTCCATTTCTAGTTCATAAAATTGTAGGATTTTTAGAGTTGGAAGGAATATAGAGGCCTTTAATGTAATTTCCTCATTCGGAAACTGAATTTCAGGAGGAATCACTGGTCTTGCTAGCGACCAACTTGGAATGAAAACCCTGGTTCTTGACACCTACTCCATTTCTCTTTTGGCTGGACATTTCTACTCAGAAGCTAAGTTTAAAAATATATTGAAGGCTGAGACTTCCAGAATGTTGAATTGAAGAGCTCAGTAGACCTTCTCTCCAGCAAAACAACTTAACTGTTTGAAATTATTTTTTTTAACAATAATTTAAAATCTCTAGAAATTGTCCAAAGAGCATATATCAATTGGGAAAACATTGATTCAAGAAAACCTATTACTTATCAGTAAGAACAGGAAGATTCTGGCATTTGAATTACCTGCATATCCTCTGCCATACCAGGTCTGTGTTACAGAAGCTCAACCTTGGGTACTCTATTTAGGCAGGTGTGGTGAAGATGTTGGGAGGAGGTAGGGCTCCTCCCCCAGCTCCCACTCCAGGGTTGTGGTTTCACCTTGGCAGGGTAGCTGCCTGCATTTCTTACCCCCAACTCTGTGTTGCAGAAATTTATTCCACACAGGCACAGCCAAGAGGACTGGTGATACCTTCTACCACCCAGCCTCCATTCTTTGAGTGGAGGCACTATTATGTGTGCAGGCTGAGAATAGTGAGGCCCTGATTTTTTCCACCCCAGCTTACTCAAAGTTTGGATGTTTCACTCAAGGAGAGGAAAACTGAGAATACCAGGAACTGACACCATGCCCCAGTGCCGCACCACTCATAGAGTGGTGTTTTCACTCTGGGCCCTTTTAGCCCCAGCTTCAGTTCAGTGGTGCACAGGTTCTTTCTAAGTGGGACGGTATGCAGTGAGGACAAAGAATTCCACCACTCTGCCTGGGGGACTGACTTCATTTGAAAGAGCATGGAGAACTTTGTCCCTAAGGACATTGTCAAAAACAATGGAGATCTTGGTGGAGAGCAATTAGGCGGAGCTGGTGCAAACAAAGCAGCAGAGCAGCCAGAATTTTAATAAAGAGAAACCAAGAGGGAACCAAAAAGAGCCTTCCTGGGAGCACAGTCAACTCTGGGGATTGAAAAGACTGTGTGCATGTGCTAGGCTGCACCTACTCAGGACAATTAGAGCAGAACATGGGGCAGACTTAAAAGCATTTCCCAGTACATGCAGACCCGTCAACACAGAGCAAAAGCTTTGCTGGGTCAAGGAACTTGACCAAACACTGAACAATAGATTGTTCTGATCTAGAGGCGACTATTAGGAACACAGGCTTAAAAATAAAATCACACGCCTCCTTGGCAATCTGGAAGACTATGTATATGTCTAAAACTGCCCTCCCAGAAAAGAGAAGGAAACTCCCAGTTACTAGTCCTGGCTGAACATGGGTCAAAAGAAAACCCCCTGACATAGCAGCCTCCAAGCACATACACATCCAATGGTAAAGGGTAAAAATCTTGCCAATAAGTGCATTATGCCCACCCAGAGATAACCCTTAGGTGGCTAGACTAAAAGAGATAACAGGCTGCACACTGCAGGGGAAATAACCAAGCAAATACTAATCCCTTATGGGAGGAGGATCATTATCCAGAGTTGCTATAAGATACTATAATAAAATGTCCGCTTTATAACAAAAGATTATAAGAAATGCAACGAAACAGGAAAGTGTCATGCATACACAGGAAAAACAGGCGGTAAATACTGCTTAAGGGGGCCCAGATGGTAGCTATAGCATATAAAGATTTATAAATAAAGAAATAGAAATTACTTTAAAAGAACCAAATGGAAATTCTGGAGTTGAGAAGTATTTACTAGAGGAACTCAATAGTATATTTGAGCTGGCCAAAGAAAGAATCCACAAACTTGAAGATAGATCAATAGAGATTATGCAATCCGAAGAACAGAGAGAAAAATGAAAAATGTCTTGAAGAGAGATGTGGGACACCATTAAAAATACCAATGTACCTCAAAATGTAAGTAGCAGAGGAGAGGAAAGGAGCAGAAAAAAATATTCAAAGAGATGAATGGAAACATCTAAATTTGACGAAAAATATTAAACATCAAAAAAGCTCAACAAACACCAATTAGGAAAAACAGATGTTCAAAGCTAAAGATAAGGTGAAAATTGTAAAAGCAGTAAGAGATAAATGACATAAGGGAAAACACAGGGAAACACCAATATGATTAATAGGTGAGGTTTCTCATAAACAGTGAAAGCCAGAAGACAGAGGGATTGCATATTCAAATTGCTGAAATTAAAAATCAAGGGATGCCTGGGTGGCTCAGTTGGTTAAGCGTCTGCCTTGGCTCAGGTCATGATCCCAGGGTGTTGGGATGGGGTCCCACATGGGGCTCCCCGCTCCCCCTGCTTGTGCTTGTGCTCTCTCTCTCTGACAAATAAAAACCTTTAAAATTTTTTTGAAAATAAACTATTAATATTATATACAAAACTATCATTCAAAAATGAAGTGAAATAAAGATGTTACCATATAAGTAAAAAGAAATTGCATTGCAAGTAAATCTATATTACAAGAAATACAAAGGAAATTATTCAGGCAAAAAGCAGGTGACACCAGACAGTAATTCACACACGCATGTGTGCATGCACACACACACAGCACCAATAAAGTCACTCATGTAGATACTTAGTAAAAGACAGTATAATTGCATGTTTCTTCTTTCTTTTAGGAAAATTTTTTTCCACTGGAAAATAATGTTTATTGAGATCCCACCAGTTGCACAATCTGCTTCTGACATTAAGCAGCTTCTTCTTGCAGTTCAGTCTTTCATAAGTGGTCCCATGAATGCTTTCTTATCCTCCACAGTCTGTAATCAGCCATGGCCAAACTTGGAAGTGGTGTCAATGAACTTAAGGTCAATCTTCAGGGCCTGCTATTTGATCTGCACCAGCAACAACTTGTGGAGAGTAAGCACTTGCTTCTTGGTTCTCATCACACAGCCTTTCTGCATGACAAAGTCATTAGTCACTTCATCATAGTGGACAAAGTCAACTCGGTTGATGCTCTTGTCAGATCATAATCAGTAGAAGCATTGTTCGTGATCAGTTTGCCATCCTTGATGAGATAGGCCTGGCCAATCTTGTAGATCTTCTTGTTGATCTCAATGCAGTGATGGTAGCCTTTCTGCCCAGCCCATGCCATGGAGGCCACTTGGGCAGGATGCCGTGCCCCAATACAGCCCACCTTGCACAGTCCCTGGTGGGTCTTGCAGGGTAGCTTCTTGGTGTGCCAGTGGCTGGTGACCTCTTGTTACCTTTGCCCTTGGTGACACCAATGACATTTATCATCTCATCCTACCCAAACACTTGGTTCACAAGCACCTGCTATTCCAGGCTCTCATGGGCCTAGTTCAGCTTCTCAGCCACTGTGCCTCTATTCACCTGGATCTCCATGAGGTGGGTTTTCTTCTGGCATAGAGGAAGCAGGGGCACCTGGGTGTGGGTGATGACATGGATGATTTGGCAGTACTTCTTCATGCTGTTGAACTCCTTTTCTAGCTGCTGCTTGCCATCATCATCCTGCCACTTGCAGTATTTGGTTGAAGGCTTTCTTAGACTTATGCCAATTCTTATAGAAGTGTCTTTTGCACTCATCCTGGATGTGTTCAGCAAAGATGGTCTTAAAAGTACAGAGACCTTGAGCGGTTTCTTCACAGCCCATGATGCCCACCACCACCATGGATGGTGCCTCCACAATGGTCACATCCTCCACAATTTCCTTCTTTTTCACCTTGGATCCAGGTCTGTTGACCTCTCACACAATGTGAGTCATGCCAGCCTTGTAGTTGAGCAAAGTTGTGAGGTGGATAGGCTTGGAAGAGTCATCCTTGGGGAAGCTCTTCACCTTCCATGGTGCCAGCCACTGTGTTTCTGGGGCAAGAAGCCCAGGGACCCATGTCTGGGAATAGAGAATTTCCTATGAGACGTTCTGCCACCGAATGCTGCCAGTAGAGCAAGAAAATTTTTAAAACTTAAGCTGACTTAGAAAACAACCACATGAAGCAATGTGTATTCTTTTGTTGGGAGTGGAAACAAAGCTGTCTTGGAGTAATGAAAGTAACTCTTGGGAAATGAAACCAGATGATATCCAGAATCCACAAGAACAAATGAAGAGAGCCAGAAATGGTAAATGGTATATACAATGATTAATATAACAAGCTATGAATATACACCTCCCGTCTCTTACATGTTTTGAAAGATATAAGATCATACAAACTAATAGTTTTAATTATGTATTATTGAGTTTGAGATACACACACACATATATATAAATGTAACATATATAAATGTATTAGATATAACAATAGTACAAAAAGGTGGTATGGAAAGGAGCTATATAGGAGTAAAGGTTATATACTTCATTGGAACACATTTCGGTGGAAATACGAAATAAATTCTGAGAAGATAGGATGTATATTGTAAGCCCTAGAAGAACCACTAAGAAAGTAACTAAGAAATATACTTAAAATATTAAAGGGATCAAAATGTTACACTGGAACATATCCACTTAATACAAGAGGAAGGCAATAAGGTAGGAATAGAAAAAAAAGACATGAGGCATATAGAAAAAAATTAAAGTGGAAGATGTAACAATATTAAATATGAATTAAAGAAGTCAAAAGGCAGAGCTTGTCAGATTGAATTAAAAAATCAAGATCCAACTTGATCCAACAGGTATCCTGTCTATAGAAGCACTTCATATTCGAAGATACAAATAGGTTGAAAATAAAGGATGGGAAGGGTGCCTGGGTGGCTCAGTAGGTTAGCATCTAACTCTTGGTTTTGGCTCAGGTCATAATCTCATGGGTTGTGAGATTGAGCCCCATATCAGGTTCCATGTTCAGTGAGGAGTCTGCTTGAATATTTTCTCCCTCTGCCCCTCCCCCCACTCTCAAATAAATCTTTTTTTTAAAGAATGGGAAATATATATATACATATACATATATATATTCTGCAAAAATGAACCATAAGAGTTGAAGTACCTATACTAATATCAGACAAAATAAACTTTATAACAAATAAATGCTACTAGAGATAAAAAGGGATATTTCATAATATTAGAAATTCTATCAGGACGATATGACAATTTTAAACATATATGCACCTAAGAACCTATCCAAATACATGAAACAAAACTGACAGAATTGAAGGGAGAAATAGACAACTCAACAATAATAGTGGAAAATTTCAAAATCTCTTTCAATAATGGATAGAACAGGGGGGCGGAGCAAGATGGCGGAGGAGTAGGAGACCTGGATTTCGTCTCCTCTCAGGAATTCAGCTGGATAGGGATCAAACCATTCTGAACACCTACAAACTCAACAGGAGATCGAAGAAAAGAAGAGCAACAACTCTCTCATCAGAAAAGCGACCACTTTCTGGAAGGTAGGTTGGGCGGAGAAGTGAATCTGAGGCGATATTCGGGAGGATAGACGGCGGGGGAGGGGCCTCCGTCGGCCGCTTCTGGCAAGTGATAGAGCCGCGGAGCACAAAATCGGAACTTTTAAAAGTCTGCTCGGCCGAGGGACGTCACTCTGGTGGCTAAGCGGGGGGTGGGACCCTCCGGGACAGTGTGGTCTCAGGACCCACGGGTCACAGAAAGACCGGGGGTGCCTGAGTGTGGCAGAGCTCCCAGGTATCGGAGCAGGGAAGCCGGCTGCAGAGGCGGAGCCCAGGCGCGGGCTCTCAGCTCGGGGTTGCCATAAACTGTGATCCGCGGCACAGTCAGGCCACTGCTCCTCCAGCAGGGACCCAACAAGCGGCAGATCCGGGGAGACTCACCTTCCTCCCCCGGGAGGAGCCGCGCGTGAGTGCGCCGCAGGGATCTGCTGGGTTTGGAGACTCCACCCGGGGTCGGGTGCCAGAGATAGAAACGCGCGGTCACAGGCCGGGTGAGCACGGAGTGCGGCTGGAGACCGGGGAGACGGGAGTGACTGACGGCTTTTCTCTGGGGGCTCACTGAGAAGCGGGGCCCCGAGTTGTCGGCTCATCCGGGGCGGAGATTGGGAGGCCGCCATTTTCACTCTCCGCCTCCAAAGCTGTACGGAAAGCTCGCAGGGAACAAAAGCCCCGGAGAGCAAACCGCAGCAGATTACTTAGCTGGGAGGGGGCAAGGGCGGGGCAATTCTGCCTCCAGCAAAGACATTTGGAAACCAAGGCAACAGGCCCCTCCCCAGAAGATCAGCGAGAACAGCCAGCCAAGACCAAGTTTACCCATCAATGAGAACGGCAGAACTCCAGCTCTAGGGGACTACTGCACGTAGAATTCATGGCTTTTTTACCATGATTCTGTAGTCTTTCAAAGTTAATTTTTTTTTTAACTGTCTTTTTTTCTTTTTTTATTCTTTTTGAATTTTTCTTTTTCCCTTTTTCAACCAAAATCTTATCAATCCCTTTTTTTTTAAAAAAAAACATTTTTATTTTTCATTTTTAGAGTCATATTCTATCCCTTCATAGTAGTTACCCATATTTTTGGCTTATATATATAAGTTGTTCTCTCTTTAAAATTTTGAGATAGTTTCTTCTAACAGATCAAAATATACCCTAAATCTCTAGTATATGGTGTTTTCTGTTCCCCTGCCTGATCACATCCTCTCCCTTTTTTCTTTCTTTTTTTAAATCCTCTTCTTTCTTTTTTTAAACAACTTCTTATCAATTCCTTTTATAAAATTTTTTATAATTTCCATCTTTACAGTCATATTCCATCCCTTCATCATATCAACCCTTATTTTTGTACATATATAAGTTTTTCTTTCTTTAAAATTTTGGGAGGCACTTTCTTCTAAAAGACCAAAATACACCCCAAATCTAGTGTGTGGCACTGATCATATTTGATCACATTCTGGTTTTTTTGTTGTTGTTTTGTTTTGTTTGTTTTTGTTTTTATCTTTATCTTTTTCTTTTTTTTCTTTTTCTTTTTTCTCTCTTTCCCTTTCTTTTCCCACTGCTTCAGGTTTTTTCTGATTTGTTTAGAGTATATTTTCTGGGGACGTTGTTACTCTGCTAGCATTTTGTTCTCTCATTAATCTATTCTCCTCTGCACAAAATGACAAGACGGAAAAAATCACCTCAACAAAAAGAACAAGAGGTAGTACCGACTGCCAGGGACCTACTCAATACGGACATTAGTACAATGTCAGATCTAGAGTTCAGAATCATCACTTTAAAGATACTAGCTGGGCTTGAAAAAAATATGGAAGTTATTAGAGAAACCCTTTCTGGAGAAGTAAAAGAACTAAAATCCAACCAAGTAGAAATCAAAAAGGCTATTAATGAGGTGCAATCAAAAATGGGGGCGCTAACTGCTAGAATAAATGAGGCAGAAGAGAGAATCAGTAATATAGAAGATGAAATGATGGAAAATAAAGAAGCTGAGAAAAAGAGAGATAAACAACTACTGGATCACGAGGGCAGAATTCGAGAGATAAGCGATACCATAAGACGAAACAACATTAGAATAATTGGGATCCCAGAAGAAGAAGAAAGAGAGAGAGGGGCAGAAGGTATAATGGAGCAAATTATAGCAGAGAACTTCCCTAATTTGGGGAAGGAAACAGGCATGAAAATCCAGGAAGCACAGAGAACCCCTCTCAAAATCAATAAAAATAGGTCAACACCCCGACATCTAATAGTAAAACTTACGAGTCTCATAGACAAAGAGAAAATCCTGAAAGCAGCTCGGGAGAAGAGATATGTAACCTACAAGGGTAGAAACATTAGATTGGCAACAGACCTATCCACAGAGACCTGGCAGGCCAGAAAGGACTGGCAGGATATATTCAGAGCACTAAACGAGAAAAATATGCAGCCAAGAATACTCTATCCAGCTAGGCTGTCATTGAAAATTGAAGGAGAGATAAAAAGCTTCCAGGACAAACAAAAACTAAAGGAATTTGCAAACACAAAACCAGCCCTACAGGAAATCTTGAAAGGAGTCCTCTAAGCAAAGAGAGACCCCAAAAGCAACATAGACCAGAAAGGAACACAGACAATATACGGTAACAGTCACCTTACAGGCAATACAATGGCACTAAATTCCTATCTTTCAATAGTTACCCTGAATGTAAATGGGCTCAATGCCCCAATCAAAAGACACAGGCTATCAGACTGGATTAAAAAACAAGACCCATCGATATGCTGTCTGCAAGAGACTCATTTTCGACCCAAAGACAGCCCCAGATTGAAAGTGAGGGGGTGGAAAACCATTTACCATGCTAATGGACACCAAAAGAAAGCTGGGGTGGCAATCCTTATATCAGACAAATTCGATTTTAAACCAAAGACTGTAATAAGAGATGAGAAAGGACACTATATCATACTTAAAGGATCTATCCAACAAGAGATCTAACAATTGTAAATATCTATGCCCCTAACATGGGAGCAGCCAATTATATAAGCCAATTAATAACAAAAGCAAAGAAACACATTGACAACAATACAATAATAGTGGGGGACTTTAACACCCCCCTCACTGAAATGGACAGATCATCTAAGCAAAAGATCAACAAGGAAATAAAGACTTTAAATGACACACTGGACCAAATGGACTTTACAGACATATTCAGAACATTCCACCCCAAAGCAACGGAATACACATTCTTCTCTAGTGCCCATGGAACATTCTCCAGAATAGATCACATCCTAGGTCATAAATCAGGTCTCAACCGGTACCAAAAGATTGGAATCATTCCCTGCCTATTTTCAGACCACAATGCTTTGAAACTAGAGCTCAATCACAAGACAAAAGTCAGAAAGAACTCAAATACATGGAGGCTAAAGAGCATCCTACTAAAGAACGAATGGGTCAACCAGGAAATTAAAGAAGAATTAAAAAAATACATGGAAACCAATGAAAATGAAAACACAACTATTCAAAATCTTTGGGATGCAGCAAAGGCAGTCCTAAGAGGAAAGTATATAGCAATACAAGCCTTTCTCAAGAAGCAAGAAAGGTCTCAAATACACAACCTAACCCTACACCTAAAGGAGCTGGAGAAAGAACAGCAAATAAAGCCTAAACCCAGCAGGAGAAGAGAAATAATCAAGATCAGAGCAGAAATCAATGAAATAGAAACTAAAAGAACAGTAGAACACATCAACGAAACTAGGAGCTGGTTCTTTGAAAGAATTAACAAGATTGATAAACCCCTGGCCAGACTTATCAAAAAGAGAAGAGAAATGACCCACATCAACAAAATCATGAATGAAAGAGGAGAGATCACAACCAACACCAAAGAAATACAAACAATTATAAGAACATATTATGAGCAACTCTATGCCAGCAAATTAAATAACCTGGAAGAAATGGATGCATTTCTAGAGATGTACCAACAACCAAAACTGAACCAGGATGAAATAGAAAACCTGAACAGACCTATAACCACTAAGGAAATTGAAGCAGTCATCAAAAATCTCCCAAAAAACAAAAGCCCAGGGCCAGATGGCTTCCCAGGGGAATTCTACCAAACATTTCAAGAAGAATTAATACCTATTCTTCTGAAACTGTTCCAAAAAATAGAAATGGAAGGAAAACTTCCCAACTCATTTTATGAGGCCAGCATTACCTTGATCCCAAAACCAGACAAAGACCCCATCAAAAAGGAGAATTACAGACCAATATCCCTGATGAACATGGATGCAAAAATTCTCACCAAAATACTAGCCAATAGGATCCAACAGTACATTAAAAGGATTATTCACCATGACCAAGTGGGATTTATCCCTGGGCTGCAAGGTTGGTTCAACATCCGCAAATCAATCAATGTGATACAATACATTAACAAAAGAAAGAACAAGAATCATATGATCCTCTCAATAGATGCAGAAAAAGCATTTGACAAAGTACAGCATCCTTTCTTGATCAAAACTCTTCAGAGTATAGGCATAGAGGGTACATACCTCAATATCATAAAAGCCATCTATGAAAAACCTACAGCGAATATCATTCTCAATGGGGAAAAACTGAGAGCTTTCCCCCTAAGGTCAGGAACGCGGCAGGGATGTCCACTATCACCACTGCTATTCAACATAGTATTGGAAGTCCTAGCCACAGCAATCAGACAACAAAAAGAAATCAAAGGCATCCAAATTGGCAAGGAAGAAGTCAAACTCTCACTCTTTGCAGATGATATGATACTTTATGTGGAAAACCCAAAAGACTCCACCCCAAAACTGCTAGAACTCATACAGGAATTCAGTCAAGTGGCAGGATATAAAATCAATGCACAGAAGTCAGTGGCATTCCTATACACCAACAACAAGACAGAAGAAAGAGAAATTAAGGAGTCGATCCCATTTACAATTGCACCCAAAACCATAAGATACCTAGGAATAAATCTAACCAAAGACACAAAGGATCTGTACTCAGAAAACTATAAAATACTCATGAAAGAAATTGAGGAAGACACAAAGAAATGGAAAAACATTCCATGCTCATGGATTGGAAGAACCAATATTGTGAAGATGTCAATGCTACCTAGAGCCATCTACACATTCAATGCAATCCCCATCAAAATACCATCCACTTTTTTCAAAGAAATGGGACAAATCATCCTAAAATTTGTATGGAACCAGAGAAGACCCCGCATAGCCAGAGGAATGTTGAAAAAGAAAAGCAAAGCCGGCAGCATCACAATTCCGGACTTCCAGCTCTATTACAAAGCTGTCATCATCAAGACCGCATGGTACTGGCACAAAAACAGACACATAGATCAATGGAACAGAATAGATAGCCCAGAAATGGACCCTCAACTCTATGGTCAACTCATCTTTGACAAAGCAGGAAAGAATGTCCAATGGAAAAAAGACAGTCTCTTCAACAAATGGTGTTGGGAAAATTGGACAGCCACATGCAGAAGAATGAAACTGGACCATTTCCTTACACCACACACAAAAATAGACTCCAAATCGTTGAAAGACCTAAATGTGAGACAAGAGTCCATCAAAATCCTAAAGGAGAACACAGGCACAACCTCTTCGACCTCAGCCACAGCAACTTCTTCCTAGAAACATCACCAAAGGCAAAGGAAGCAAGGGCAAAAATGAACTATTGGGACTTCATCAAGATGAAAAGCTTTTGCACAGCGAAAGAAACAGTCAACAAAACCAAAAGACAACCGACAGAATGGGAGAAGATATTTGCAAATGACATATCAGATAAAGGGCTAGTATCCAAAATTTATAAAGAACTTATCAAACTCAACACCCAAAGAACAAAGAATCCCATCAAGAAATGGGCAGAAGACATGAACAGATATTTTTCCAAAGAAGACATCCAAATGGCCAACAGACACATGAAAAAGTGCTCAACATCGCTCGGCGTCAGGGAACTCCAAATCAAAACCTCAATGAGATACCACCTCACACCAGTCAGAATGGCTAAAATTAACAAGTCAGGAAATGACAGATGTTGGCGATGATGCGGAGAAAGGGGAACCCTCCTACACTGTTGGTGGGAATGCAAGCTGGTGCAGCCACTCTGGAAAACTGTATGGAGGTTCCTCAAAAAGTTGAAAATAGAGCTACCATACGATCCAGCAATTGCACTACTGGGTATTTACCCCAAAGATACAAATGTAGGGATCTGAAGGAGTACGTGCACCCTGATGTTTATAGCAGCAATGTCCACAATAGCCAAACTGTGGAAAGAGCCAAGATGTCCATCGACAGATGAATGGATAAAGAAGAGGTGGTATATATATACAATGGAATATTATGCAACCATCAAAAGGAATGAGATCTTGCCATTTGCAATGATGTGGATGGAACTGGAGGGTATTATGCTGAGCGAAATAAGTCAATCAGGGAAAGACATGTATCATGTGACCTCACTGATATGAGGAATTCTTAATCTCAGGAAACAAACTGACGGTTGCTGGAGTGGAGGTTGGGATGGGAGGAATGGGGTGAGTAGGTGATAGACACTGGGGAGGGTATGTGCTCTGGTAAGCGCTGTGAATTGTGCAAGACTGTTGAATCTCAGATCTGCACCTCTGAAACAAATAATGCAATATATGTTAAGAAAAAAAAAAAAAGGAGATAGCAGGAGGGGAAGAATGAAGGGGGGGAATCGGAGGGGGAGACGAACCATGAGAGACAATGGACTCTGAAAAACAAACTGAGGGTTCTAGAGGGGAGGGGGGTGGGAGGATGTGTTAGCCTGGTGATGGGTATTAAAGAGGGCACGTTCTGCATGGAGCACTGGGTGTTATGCACAAACAATGAATCATGGAACACTACATCTAAAACTAATGATGTAATGTATGGTGATTAATGTAACAATAAAAAATTTAAAAAAAACTAATGATATAGTATATGTTGGTTAAACATAATAAATATAAATAAATAAATAATAAATAATAAATAATAGATAATTTTTTAAAAGTGAAAAGACCCTTAGAATGGGAGAAAATATTTTCCAATAATATATCTGATAAGAAACTGTGTCTAGAATATATAAATACAATTACAACTCAATAACAAAAAAACCTAATAACCCAATTAAAAATGTGCAGAAGATCTGAATATAAATTTTCCAGAGAAGATATACAAATATCCAATAAGCACATGAAAAGTTGCTCAACAGCATTTGCCATTAGGGAAGTACAAATCAAAACCACAGGGAAATACCAGTTCAAACTCACTGGATGGGTAAAATAAATAAGACAAAATAAGATTGTTGGCAAGGATGTGGAGAAATTTGAACCTTCCTACATTGCTGGTAGGAATGTAAAATGGTGCAGCTATTTTGGAAAAGAGTCTGATGGTTCCTCAAAGTATCACTCCTAGATAGTAACATCATTCATAACAGCCCAAATATGTGAACGACCTAAATGCCCATCAACTGATGAATGGATAAATAAAATATTTTATATCCATATCATGGAATATTATATGGCAGTAAAAATGAAGAATGAAGTACTAATCCATGTTACGTGTTACATATGGATCCCATATATTATATGCTTCCATTCTAGAACATGCAAATCTATAGAAACAGAAGGTAGATTAATGGCTGCCTAAGAATAGGACTGTGTTGTGGAGGAATGGGAAGTTGTTGTTAATGGGTACAAGGTAAAGTATCTTTACTATAGCCTGTGTGGTCATGTGGCTCACGACACAAGATGTCTTTTGTACATATGCTGCATTAACCTTAAAAAATAAAACTGCCCATTATTCTATCAGCAAAAGATGGGTTTATTCAGGAATAGCAGAGAATTCCAATCTAGGGAAAGCAAGCTATGACAAAACCTTGGGCAAGTCCCCCAAACAAAGGAGAGGAAAGCTCTTTTATAGAGGAAAGTGAGAAGTTGGGAAGGCTGTTTGTAAACAGAAAGTTTATTGAAGTAAATTGGGAGTTCTAAGTATAGTGGCTGAGATGTTGCTGGGGTAGGAGGATGCCTTCCTTCCTTCTGCTGGAGTAATGTCCATGGGTCATGGGGCAAGGTCTCTTCCAAGGTCTCTTCCTGTTGGGTCTGCAATTGACTATGAGTGGTAGAGTGTGATAGCTCCCCCTGCTGAACCTCCCAACTCTATTTCCTTTTATTAATTTTAACCTTTCCCCCTTCTGATCAAGATCTTTCTTTGAAAGCATCACTGATCAATAGTCAGGTTCTTTATATTTAGTGGTTTTTTTCCATAGAGCCAGGAAGAATATTTTATGGCTGTCATATCTTACATCAGAGGGAAAGTGCATGGTATTTGGAAACCACTTAAAGCCACATTTGAGTAACAAGGAAGATTAGGAGGAAGAAACTCTCAGGCACTTCCTACTTAAAGTCTACATCTTCTCAAGGTCGTAAGTGTGGAAGATCATCTTGATGCACTAACCCATCATTACTTTACTGGGTACATCTTTTCTACAAAAAAGGTTTAACAGTCAACAAAATATAAAACTTAATTATACAAAACATAAGTAACATAACAATTCCAAGTTATATATGATGGTTCTAAACCAGGACTCTAGGACTGAAAGTAGCAAACTGAAATATTGATTGGCACTTATTACAACTTAGGGGAGAAAGTTTCTCCCTATAAAGGCGAACCTGGAGTCATGTATACCTCTTGGAAGTCTCTGCTTAAAGCAACAATGAAAGCAAAATAGTGAACACTGCAGGAGCACACTGAAAGAATTAACTGAGTGCATTTGAGAAGGTATAGTACAGGTATATACATGAAGCAATAGCTGATGAACTTTTTATAAAACAGTAAAACTTTGAAAACAATATAAAACCGTATTTTTATCTTAAAAGAACTAGTTAGAACCATATGTGTTATTGATAATACAGTCTGTAAGGTTGTAAATTCAGAGACCATGAATTTGGATAAGAATCCAAAGTTAGTTAACAGTTTAGATGAAAGAAAGACTTTTGTGAACTCTGAACCTTCCAACCTTTCAGAAAAGGCAAGTGAAAAATTAATTTGTCACAGGACCATGATGAGGCTGTTTCCAAAAGGCCATAGGAGAAGTTTCCCCCTTTTGTAAGAGTTTGGGAAAAGCCGACAAGAGCATTTTCTTTCCACAAAAGAGCTAGAAGATGTGACCATGAGAAAAATGTATACAAGCCTACTCCAGATATCTTGGGAAAGCTGTCTCATCAGATGTCATCTGCTTCAATTCCAGGAAGTTTTTACTTTCCGTTCATTACATAGTGTGTAGGTTCAGTCAGGGTACTTTTCTTTTTTAGATGTGTCATGTAAATCCAAGAGTCTATTCCCTGGGGTTTGGTGGCACATGGGTTTGTTAGCAGTTCCTGATGGAGGCCTTTCCAGTGAGGTTGAAGAGTCTTTATGGAGGTGTCTTTTCCAACAGACAAAATCTCCAGGTTGCAAGGTGTGATGCTTAAAGTCATCATCTCCCAGGAGTGCGCTGTGAAAAGACTGCTCTACCAAAGTATGGTTACTTTAATAGAAACAATTAAGTATTTACAGTATTGAAGTGTATCTCCTTATATCAACTGTGGGTCAGAGGAGGCAGGGGACAAATGCAGTGGACATCCTATGACTATCTTAAGGGATTTATGAGTTTATGAGTTCCCAAGGGGCTGGATCTGAGATTTAGAAGGATCAGCAACCATGCTTTAGGCCAAAGTTTTTGGAGAGTCTCTACAAATTTTGTCAATTAGGTCTTAATAGTGCCATTAGTGAGTGTGACTAACTATGAGGATTGAGGATGGTATGAACAATGAAAGTGTTGTAACACTGGCAAAACAACACAGTAAAATATGTTCCCCAATAACTATAAAGTTCAAGAGGGGTTCCCCAGGTAGGGATAATCTTTTCTAACAGAAGAGGTATTGGCCTATCTACAAGAGAAAGCTTAGGTCCAATGAGAAAACATACAAACCATGACTAAAACATATGTACATCCGTGAGATGGAGAAGCTGTGTGAAATCCATTTGTACAAACAGGTTTCCCTGGATTGTGGTTTGGACAGGTGGGACAAGCAAAGTAGGCACCTCTTGCAGCCTTATTAACTTTTGCCCACCAATATTGGTTCATAAATGCTATCATTTTGTCAGTAGATCAATGGTTTAATGCATATACAGTTGTAAATAGTGGGAATTTTAGAATGTCTGGTAGGCTGGATTGTTATTTGGTCCAAACCAGAGTTCTCTTTGTATTGAGCCAAAAATTATTAGATTTCCATTTTTTCCCTTTCTGGGGCCAATTGTTGGGTATCTCTTGACAATTTTTCTAAAACTTATAATTTGGGAGAACATAACCCTTGGAAAATGACCAGAGTTTGGCTATTGGTATCCTTGAGAACAATATTTTTGTTGGAAATATCAGTGAGGTGGATTAGTTTGGCCTCCAGGATGTGGAGTCTGGAATGCCCAGGAACCTTAATAGCCAGAGCAGCTGACAAGAGTATGACATCAAATAAATGTTTGGACATAGGAACCATTTTCAATATTGTTCCCATTGAAGGTAAGGACATCTCATTGTTTCCATAATATTTTAAAGTCATGAGCTACCCCAAAGACACACCAACTATTGGTATAAATGTTTGTAGTTTTGCCTTTGCCTAAAGTACAAGAAGCTTGAGTAAAGGTGTATAATTCAGCCTGTTGGGCTGAAGTAGCCAAACTGTAAAGGTGCCATCTTAATCGCTTCAAAAGGAGTTATAATAGCATACCCAATACAATATTTACCATTTTTGTTCTGTAAATTAGAACTATCAGTAAACTGTGAAAAATCTGCATTGGTTAGAGGAGTTATTTCTAAATTGTCATGGGGAGTCAAAAGTTAACCTGTCAGTATTAAGCAGGTGTGAGGGGTTTCATCTGGATCCAAATGTAGTCCACGTTTTGAGATCTGATGCCTTCAGTATCTAACCTGAGTCGAGTAAACTGCATTTGTTCTCTGGAGATTTTATGTCCTTTATGGCCAAAAGTTAAACAGGTGAATGCTGTCTTCCTGTGAAGAGGTTTGAGAACGGGGAGCAGAGAAGCAAATTATCTGCATATTGTAACAAAGTAGAGCCTACAGAAAATTTTATTATCATTTAAATCAGTTTGCAAGGTTTGTGAAAAGTAAGAAGGACTCTCTGTGAAACCCTGGAGCATTACTGCCCAGGTGTATTTCCATTCTTCCCAAGTGAAAGCAAAAAGATATCAGCTACCCTTAATCAACTGGAATACTAAAAATGCACTGTATAAGTTGATTACAGTGAAAAATTTGCTTTCAGTGGTAATGGATATCACTAGTGTATGGAGGTTAGGAACAATGGGGTACCGAGGGATAACAATGTTATTTATTATTCAGAGCTCCTAGGCAAACCACCATCCTCAGACTTGGGTTTTCTCACGAGTAAAATAGGGGTGTTACAGGGACTAATGCAGACCCTGGGCCTTATAATTTAGTATGGGCTTGATGCCCTGAAGGTCTTCTTCACTTATAAGCATTGATTAGTTCTGGAGAGGGATTTTGAGCAATCTATTTGCATCTTGGAGGTACACCACTGATTCTGCCAATATCAGAAGGATATTGAGGATTTTGCCCATTAAGAGGATGGTAGCTGATTTAATAGGTATAAATGATCAGTGTCCCCAAATTAAGCTATAGTGCCATCAGAGACAGAGGACAGAAAAGATGGTGAAGGGTCATTTATTTCCCCTGGTTGGCTATTTTGGTTACTACTGTCAAATAATAGAATTGTTTCCCCCTTTTGGGAAAAATTCTGGCATGACAATTTTCTATGAAATCTTGGCCCAATAAATGCATAGGGGTGGAGGAACTAAGAAGAAAAAGGGTGAGTATCCTTCAAAGGGCCTAGGCAGAAGGGAATAGGTTAAGAGACAGGAATCTGTTAAGGTTTATTGGATACCACCACTATTTGAACAATCTTAGTACTCTAAGGCAGGGACTGCTTTATAGCAGTGGGGTTAAGCACCAAGAGTGTAGCTCCAGTGTCAATAAGGACAAAGAGAGAGGTTCACTCCCAATCTGGAGAGTGCTTTTTCTGAGCCATTTAAGAAGGAAGATTGGGAAGAACCCCTGTAGTTCTTCAGAGCCCGATTATTGTAAATTAGGAAGACATTGGAAAGGTTGGTTAGAGGGCTCAAGGTGCCTGGAGCACTTAAATTTGTAACAATCTTTTTTTTTTAATGTCTTGGTTCTTTCCAATAACACCATAAACTAGAAGGCTTTTGGTTTTGTTTAGGGGCCTTCATTTGCTGAAGTTAAAAATTGAGAATTTTAATGGTCTTTCTTTTAGGTGGCTCATCTAGGATGTAAATGAGCAGGCCCTTTTAACTAAAAGAGAATAATCCTGATTCAGCCCATTAATGAACATAGAATTAAATGCTACCCAGGTGGTTTTAACATCTAAAGAGAGACCAGAATTTTCTTTAAAAGACAATTTGGATTTGACTGTAATAGTCATGAACAGGTTCATGAGACTTTTGTGTGCAAGCCTGAATTTTGTTCCAATCAGCAGGCTTAGAAAAAGCTACTGTAATTGCTTTGTGATTTCCAGTGAGTGATTTAGCATCTTGTCAAAAGTTAGGGCTTTGTTTCTCTAAATCCCTTTCAGGATGTTCCCTTCTGGCTAGTTTCATTCAATGTTTGGCCTTATCCTCACAACAAATATGTGGACTAACTGATATAAATCTGAGAATCCAAGTTGATAAGCTGAAATAGCTACCCTAAAATTTTAGCAAACCTATGGGGGCCCTCAGTCACTGTAAGAAACTCTAACTACGGTTTGCAATTCACCCTTATTCCAGAGAACATAAGAAACCTGATATTTATTTCAATCCTCAGAAGATTTATTTAAAGAGGCAGGTTTCAGTAGGTTCAGGAGAGGAGTGGGGAAAGAATCAGAGGACAAGGAAAGTTTGGCAGAGAGAATATAGGAAATGGTGCCAGAGGCAGAGCCCAAGCACAATGTGGCCACCACATGTCTACAAGGAAGATTGGGGAGGGGAAAAAAGGAGGTCTCACAAGTCATGTTGACTTCTTTCAATTGTTTTCTTCAGTTAATTTAGAAACAGTATTTTTTTATTTTTTAAAGATTTTATTTATTTATGAGAGAGAGAGAGAGCACACAAGCAGGGAGAGGGGCAGAAGGAGAGGGAGGAGCAGACTCCCTGCTGAGCAGGGAGCCTGATGTGGGGGTTGATCCCAGAACCCTGGGATCATGACCTGAGCTGAAGGCAGATGCTAACTGACTGAGCCACCCAGGTGCCCTAGAAATGGTATTTTGCAGAAGAAACCTAGAATCATGAAACATCTGGAAGCCCCAAGGTACCATTTAAAATTGGCACCCCATTCAGTTTTTTTTTTTTCTTTTCTCTTGAGAAGCCATGGTTTTCTAATTTGCTTTTGAGTGAAACAAGTTTGGTGAGATCGGAAGTTTTCCCTAATGGCAATTGAATTTCTAAATTGCTTTTGTTTAAAAGACTCCACAAAAAAAAATTGCTAGAACTGATTCATGAACTCAGTAAAGTTGCAGAATACAAAATCAAAGTATAGAAATCTGTTGCATTTCTATACCCTAATAATGAAGCAGCAGAAAGAGAAATCAAGGAATCAATCTCCTTTGCAATTGCACCAAAAACCATAAGATACATAGGATTAAACCTAACCAAAGAGGTAAAAGACCTGTATTCTGAAAACTATAAAACACTGATGAAAGAAATTGAAGATGACACAAAGAAATGGAAAGACATTCCCTGCTCATGGATTGGAAGACCAAATATTGTTAAAATGTCTATACTATCCAAAGCAATCTCTATCAAAATACCAATGGGGGAAAAATACCAATAGGGACACCTGAGTGGCTTAGTTGGTTAAGCGTCTGCCTTCAGCTCAGGTCATGATCCCAGGGTCCTGGGATCAAGCCCCACATAAGCTCCTTGCTCAGCAGGGAGTCTGCTACTTCCTCTCCCCTGCCCTTCCCCCCACTCATGCTCGCTCTCTCCTCTCTCTCAAATAAATAAATAAATAAAATCTTTACAAAAATACCAACAGTGTTTTTCACAGAGCAAGAACAAACAATCCTAAAATTTGCATGGAACCACAAAGACCCTGAATAGTCAAAGCAACCTTGAAAAAAAAAAAAAAAGCAAAGCTGGAAGTATCACAATTCCAGACTTCAACTTATATTACAAAGCTGTAGTGATCAAAATAGTATGATACTGCCACAAAAATAGACACATAGATCAATGGAACAGAATAGAGAACCCAGAAATGGACCCAGAATTATATGGTCAAATAATCTTTGACAAAGCAGGAAAGACTATCCAATGGAAAAAAGACAGTCTCCTCAACAAATGGTGTTGGGGAAAACAGGACAGCCACATGCAGAAGAATGAAACTGGACCACTGTCTTACACCAAACACAAAAATAAATTCAAAATGGATGAAAGACCTACATGTGATACAGGACACCATCAAAATCCTGGAGGGGAACACAGGCAGTAACCTCTTTGACATTGTCCATACTAACTTCTTGCTAGTATGTCTACTGAGGCAAGGGAAACAAAAACAAAAATAAACTATTGGGACTTTATCAAAATAAAAAACTGCACAGTGAAGGAAACAATCAATAAAACTAAGAGGCAACATATGGAATGGGAGAAGATAGCTGCAAATGACATATCTGATAAAGGGTTCATATCCAAAAATATATAAAGAACTTATCAAACTCAACACCCAAAAAACAAATAATCCAGTTAAAAAATGGGCAGAAGACATGAATAGACATTTTTCCAAAGAAGACATCCAAATGGCCAACAGACACATGAAAAGATACTCAATATCACTCATCATCAGGGAAAAATTACAAATCAAAACTACAGTGAGATATAACTGCACACCTGTCAGAATGGCTAAAATGAACAACACAAGAAACAACAGGTGTTGGTGAGGATGTGGAGAACGGGGAACCGTCTTCAGGGTAATGCAAACTGGTGCAGCCACTCTGGAAAATAGTATGGAGATTCCTCAAAAAGTTAAAAATAGAACTACCCCATGATCCAGTAATTGCACTAGTAGGTATTTACCCAAAGAACACAAAAATACTAATTCAAAGGAATACATGCACCCCAGTTTGTAGCAGCATTATCTACAATAGCCAAATTATGGAAAGAGCCCCAATGCCCATCAAGTGATGAATGGATAAAGAAGCTGTGGTATATATATGCAATGGAATATTACTCAGCCATAAAAAAGAATGAAATCTTGCCATTTGCAAGGACATGGATAGAGCTAGAGAGTATTATGCTAAGTGAAATAAGTCAGTCAGAGAAAGACAACCATATTATTTCACTCATATGTGGAATTTAAGAAACAAAACAAATGAGCAAAGGGAAAAAGAGAGAGAGGCAAACCAGGAAACAGACTCTTAACAATAGAGAACAAACTGATGGTTACCAGAGGAAGGTGGGTGGGGGATGGGTTAAATAGGTGATGGGGATTAGGGAGTGCACTTGTGATGAGCACCAGGTGTGGTATGTAAGTGTGTAACCACTAAATTTACACCTATAACTAATATGGCATTGTATGTTAACTGAAATTTAAATAAAAACAAAAAAGTAAAAAAATAAATAAATCACTTTTGACTAAGTTAGTCCACATAATTATAAATGTGCATGCTAAGGGACCTTAGATTTTAACCATAAAACTGGCTGAAGTCTCAGAAAGGGGCAAAATATTTTGATGACTGGGATTCCTCTAAAAAAAAAAAGAGGTTTTTCAGGAACTGCCCGGTTCCAGAAGGAATCAGACCAAAGACCAGCACAGTTCCAGTAGGAATAGTCCAGTCCCAGGTAGGACTCAACCAAAGGCTAGTGCAGTTTCAACAGGCACAGTACCAACCAAAACAGTCCAATCTTAAGAAGGAGTCAGACAAAGGCCTACCCATTTCCAACTGGCACAGTTCCAAAAAGAACAGTCTGGTTCCTAAAAGGAGTCAGACCAAAGGCTAGCACAGTTCCATCAGGAATAGTCTGATTCTGAAAAGGAGTGAGACTGAAAGCCAAGGAGTACACTCACAGTTAAAAACAAAAAGCAAGGCCTTAAAACAGATCCCAAATAAAGCCTGGAGAGCTCAGATACAAGGCATAGTGCTTTAAATCCAGGAGAAAACTTACCCTCAAACATCAGAGTCAGCAAGAAAACAGCACAATCAGCTCTGGGTACCAGCATCTGTTTGTTCCCCCAACCTTGGAGTCATTTGGAGATTTCCTTTGGACCCCTATGAAGGCTACCAAGTAATGTTAACCTTAAAAAATAAAACTGCCTATTATTATCAGCAAAAGATGCGTTTATTCAGGAAAAGCAGAGAATTCCAATCTAGGACAACCAAGCTATGACAAAACCATAGGCAAATCTACCCAACAAAGGAGAGAAGTGCTCTTTTATAGAGGAAATTGGGAAGTTTGGAAGGCTGTTGCAAACAAAAAGTTTATTGGAGTAAATTGGGAGTTCTAAGTATAGTAGCTTTTCATTGGCTGAGCTGTGACTGTCTCTTATTGGCTGTGCTGTTGCTGAGGGAGGAGGAAGTCTTCCTTCCTCTTGCTGGTGTAGTAAAGTAGTATCCACCTGCAAGGTCTGTCTTTTCCTCTTGGTCTGTAGTAGAGTATGAGTGGTGGCATGAGAGCTCCCCCTGCTAAACCTCTAGACTCTATTTTAATGAGGTTTCCTTTTCATAATTGACATTGTAGTATATTACTACTATTTTACTTCTGTATTCCAAGAAGTCATGCCCATGAAATAAGAAATCAATATCCTCAGTTTTTCTTCTGATTTTAATTACCGGAGTCTCTAACTGCTATTTGTAAAGGTTCATTTACCACACTTAAAATATTTTTAATGATGATGGTTTAAAAAAGTAAACCCTCTACAGATGCTGCCCTTAACTGTACTCATGAAACATGAAGAACAAATCCTTCTACTAGTAATATTAGATGCCAAGTTGTCTATAAAGAAAAGCCACTGCATAAATTAGAAGTTGCAAGATTATACAAAAAATGCAACTCTAAGTTATTAGTTAATAAGTTATTATAAATTAAATTCATTATTAAATTAATTTCATAGTTGTATGGAATATCAAAATTGGAGGAAATCTCAGATGCCTTAGTTCAGGGATCAGCAAACTTTTTTGTAAAAAGTGTATCTAAAATATTCCACGGTCCTGAAAGTTTCTGATTTTTCCTATGTTTGGCTCCTTAATTTACCTTGCAAGTTTCCTGGTCATGCATGCTCCTTCCTTCTGTTTATTTTTCTTTTAATGCAGTACCTAACACTCATTTATATAATAAATAACTGGCACTAAAACAATGAACTGTTAGCTATCTTCATGGTGGTCAGGAATTCTCAGAAATACATGAAATCCATAAATTATTAAGTCCCATTTCACCTTCCTACTCACCAACTATATTCATTAACATAGGAAAATTGGTTGATTATCCTTTCTTTTATCTCACTTTAGCCTACTGGTAGTGGGGGAGCAGAAAAATGACCACAGGTCTAAAATCCAGAGGAAGAAGAAAGTTTAGACATTGATAATATGGGAATCAAATTTTCAATTATGGAATAATTAGGAATTGACTAAATAAACCCTGGTTGAGCCAGTTGTTCTCCCAGCTCACTTCCACTCCTGATAAAACTCTGGTGAGATGACTTTCTTAAGCAGATCACTCAAAAAGAATGAAAAGAACAGCTTTCTAGATTTGTTGCTGAATGTCCTCAAAAATTATATTTCTGCTCAGGAGTTTGGTTTTCCTAAGGTATTGCCATTTCTCATAATCCCTCTGATTTAGGAAAAAGAAAAAGTGAAAAGTATAATTTAGTGGAACTTTCATACTGATTTCAAATGGTCATGCCTCTTTACGGTTTTAGAGATATTAACATTCCTCTTCATATCTTAAGATCACATGGAATTCATCAGTGTATCATTTAACCTGTAGAATACTGTTTGTATGCTCTCTGCATCCATTTGTGTAGCCATTTTAATTTAATGTTTTGAGTTAATGGTCTATGAAAGTGATGATTAACATGACCAGCTCTAATACAGATTTGGTAGCAATTTTGAATGAACTTCCTGGTTAACAATGAAAAGATTTCAGGCCCTGGTAACAAGGGTTCATTGAAAAGATTTCATAGTAAGTAATATCATTCATTCAATAAATAGTGTGGGGAAAAATGTGAAAATGTGAGGACACAGGGAGAACACAGCCATGTGATGACAGAGGCAGAAATTGGGGTGATTGCATCCACAAGCCAAGGAATGCCTGGGGCTACCAGAAGCTGGAAGGGACAAGAAAGAATTCTCCTCCCGAGGTTTTGAAAGGATGATGACCCCACTAACACCTTGATTTTAGAAATCTAGCCTTCAGAACTATGATGAAATAGTGGTACAGAGAGGTTGGGCAACAAGCCCGGAGTCAGCCAACTGACACCAAGCAGAGGTGGTATCTGTTCCACATCTCAGCTAACCAATGGATCTTCAGTTTTGTTGGAGTGAAGAAGTGGTTCTCAGCTCCTTCAACTCTTCAACATATTTGAAGAACCCAGGGAAATTGAAGAACCCAAGCCTAATGGGTGAGAGTTTCCAAAGATGTGGTCAGGGTATGAGGAGAAATCACTGGAGGATTCTATTTTTAGTCCATTCTGACAGCATCATACTGCAAAGCTAATTAGGGTGCATAATGACTAGGGTGAGAGAACATCAATTAAAATGAGCAATCTAATGTCTTCTCTGGAGTTTTATTACATTTAATATTTTAATCCAATTACTAGTCTATACAGTTTAGCTGTCCTAAGACAATAAAGCTCAAAACTAAACAAAACAAAAATCCAAGTTTTTCAGATGGTGGTTTAAATCTTTTCTCACAACTTCTCTTAATAAGGTCATGTGGGAACTACTTCTTCATATCTGGCCTCCTAGGATCTTAATGCCAGGTCCAAGAACTACAAAGATTCCTTACACTATGTATTTATGGAAGATAAGAAAGTTTTATATTTGTAAATTCGCCTAATTAATTCTAATTGGTGTCTTCTATGTTCAGTTTTAATATGGTTTTGCTAACCAAGCCTATGGGATTTTTTTCTAAGAGTCACAGGAGACTTCCAAGCAATTATTTGCAAATCAGGGGCTAAGGAAAAAATTAAATTATGAAAAAATTGAAGCCATAGATAATACAATATATTTGCTTTCATCAATGTCCTGCGTCAGGAAAGTTCCTTTGTTATGCATAAGCTTGTTCATTTGATGTAGTTCCACTAGTTTATTTTTGCTTTTGTTGCCCAAGCTTTTGGTGTTGTATCCAAAAAATTATTGTCAAGATCAATATCAAGGAGATTTCTCCTTATGTTTTCTTCTAGGAGTTTCATGGTTCTAGATCTTACATTTAAGTCTTTAATCCACTTTAAATTGATTATTTTGTATGGTAATATACAGGTCCAATTTTATTCTTCTGTATGTGGATATTCTGTTTTCCCAGCACCATTTGAAGAGACTATCCTTTCTCCATTGTATATTCTTAACACTCTTGTTGAAAATTCATTTACCATATATGCTTGGGTTTATTTCCAGGCTCTCTATTCTGTTCTATTGGTCTATGTGTCTGTTTTTATACCAGTACCATACTATTTTGATTACTATAGATTCATAATATAATTTGAGATCAGGAAATATGATGCTTCCAACTTTATTCTTCTTTCTTAAGATTGCTTTGAATATTCAGGGTCTTTTGTAGTTCCATACAAAATTTAGGTTTGTTCTTTTTCTTTAAAAAATGCCATTGGAATTTTGTTATGGATTTCATTGAATCTATAGATCACTTTGGGTAGTATGAACATTGTAACAATATTCTTCCATTGCATAAACATGGGGCATCTATGTTTAGTTGTGCTTTCTTCAGTTTCTTTCATCAATATTTTAGTTTTCAGTGTACCTTGGTTAAATTTATTCCTAAATATTGTATTCTTTTTGTGCTATTGTAAATGGGATTGTTTCCTTGATTTCCTTTTTGGTTAGATCACTTTTGGTGTAAAGAAATGCAACTGATTTTTGCATGTTGACTTTATATCCCCCAACTTTACTGAATTTGCTTATTAGTTATAAGAGGTTTGTTTTTTTTTTTAACTGAAGTCTTTAGGGTTTTCTACATATAGGATCATGTCATCTGCAAACAGATACTTTTACTTCTTTTCAGAATTGGATGCTTTTCTTTTTGTTGTCTAATTGCTCTTGCTAGTACTTCCAGTACTATGTTGAATAGAAGTGGTGAAAATGGCCATCCTTGCCTTGTAACCAGATCTTAGAGGTAAAATTTTTGTTTTTCCCCATTGATTATGTTATTTATGGGACTTTCATAGATAGCTTCTACTGTGTTGAGGTAAGTTCCTTTCATACCCATTTTGTTGAGAGTTTTTATCATGAATGATTATTGAATTTTCCAAATGCTTTTTCTACATCTATTGAGATTATCATATATTTTTTATCTTTTATTTTATTAATGGGGTGTATCACGTTGATTGATTTGAATATGTTAAGCCAACCTTGTGTCTCAGGGTTAAATCTCACTTGGTTATGGTGTGTAATCTTTTTAATGTGTTGTTGAATTTAGTCTGCTGGTATTTTGTTGAGGATTTTCCCATCTATGTTCATCAGAGATATTGGCCTGTAGTTTTATTGTACTCTTTTTCTGACTTTGGTATCAGGGTGATGCTGGCCTCCTACAATGAGTTTAGAAGTATTCCCTTTACTATTTTTTGGAAGAGTTTGAGAAGGATTGGTATTAATTCTTTTAAAGTATGTTAGAATTCAGTTGTGAAGCCATCTAGTCCTGGGATATTCTTTGTTGGGTTTTTTTTTTTTTAAGTTACTACTTCAGTCCTCTTATTTCTACTGGTCTGTTCATACTTTCTATTTCTTCTTGATTCAGTCTTGGTAAGTTGTATGTTTCTAGAAATTTATCCATTTCTTCTATATTATGTATTTTGCTGACATGTAATTGTTCATAATGGTCCCTTATTGTCATTTTTATTCCTCAGGCATTCATTGCAATGTCTCCTCTTTTATGTCTACTTTTGTTTATTTGAGAATTCTGTTTTTTTCCTAGTCTAAGAGTTTGTCTATTTTGTTCATTTTTTTAAAAACCCAACTCTTAGTTTTGTTGATTTTTTTCTATTTTTTTTTCCATTCTCTGATTTTCCTTCCTTCTTCTAACTTTGGGCTTAGTTTATTCTTCTTTCCTAGTTCCTTGAGGCATAAAGTTGGGCTGTTTATAAGGTATCTTTCTTTTTTATTTATTTATTTTTAAAAAGATTTCATTTATTTATTTGAGAGAGAGAGAGATAGTGAGAGCAGGAACACAAGCAGGGGGAGTGGGAGAGGGAGAAGCAGGCTTCCTGCCAAGCAGGGAGCCCAATGTGGGACTCGATCCCAGGACCCTGGGATCATGACCTGAGCCGAAGGCAGACGCTTAATGACTGAGCCACCCAGGAGCCCGGTATCTTTCTTTTTTAATGTAGGCATTTATCACTATAAAATTCTCCCTTAGTACCACTTTTGCTGCATCCCATACATTTTGGTATGCTGTATTTTGGTTTGTCTCAAGGTATTATTTAAATTCCCTTTTGATTTCCTATTTAATCCACTGATTTTTCAAGTATATATCATTTAGTTGCATGTATTTGATTTTTCCACTCTTGCTGTTATTGATTTCTAGTTTCATTCCATTGTGGTTGGAAAGATACTTGGTATGACTTTGATCTTAAATTTATTAAGAGATGTTTCATGATATAACGTGTGATCTATCCTGAAGATGTTTTATGTGCATTTGAGAAGGATGTGTATTCTACCATTAGGTGAAAAGTTCTATATCTGTCTGTTATGTACATTTGATGTTAAGTCAGCTATTTCTTTATTCATTTTCTGTCTAGATGTTATATCCATTATTGAAAAGGGGTACTGAAATCTACAGTTATTGCATTTCTGTCAACTTCTCCTTTCAGATCTATCCATATTTGCTTTATATACTTAGATGCCCTGATGTTTGATGCATATGTATTTGCCTTTGTTATATCTTCCCGTTGAATTGATCCTTTTATCATTGTATATTGACCTTTGTTTCTAGAGATGGTTTTTGACTTAAAGTCTACTTTGCCTGATATAATTATAGCCACTCCTGCTCTATTTTGGTTACTTACTATTTGCATGGGATATTTCTTTCCTTCCCTTTCCCTTCAGTCTATGTATGTCCTTGAATCTACAGTGAGTTTCTTGTAAACATAATATAGTTGGATCTTGTTTTTTTTAATCTACTCAGCCATTCTGTATCTTTTTATTGGGGATTTTACTCCATTTTCATTTAAAGTAATTATTGATAAAGGGGTGCCTGGGTGGCTCAGTCAGTTAAGCATCTGCCTTTGGCTCTGGTCATGATCCCAGGGTCCTGGAATTGAGCCCCACATCGGGCTCCAGCCCCACATTGGGCTACCTGCTCAGTGGAGAGCCTGCTTCTGTCTCTCTCTCTCTCTCTGCTGCTCCCCCTGCTTTACGTGCTCTCTCTCTGTCAAATAAATAAATAAAATCTTAAAAATAAAGTGATTATTGATAGGGAAGGATTTACTATCACCATTTTGTTAACTGGTTTTTTGTTTGTCTTGTAGTTATTTTATTCCTCTTTTTTTTCTCTTACTGTCTTTGTGTTCGATTTTTGTTGTTGTGTTGATAGAATGAAGCTCAACCATTCTCTTAGGTTTTGATTCCTTTCTCTTTTTCTTTGTGCAACTTCTGTAGGTATTTTCTTTGTGGACACCAAAGTACAGTAATAGATATTTTAATTGTTCATGACACTTGGGAACATATTTCTGTAGATTTTTCTATTCCAGAAACTGGATTGGCAGGTGAAAAGGAGGGAAGTACTGGGAATTCTGTATGTTGCTTCGGGAGAGAAAATGTACTGGCGACTTTTCTGTGAATTCTCTGTTCCCAATATTTCATTTTTGACTGGGGTTGTCACATCACCCAATTTCAACTGAATAATAAGCAAGATCTAATGGGAAATAAGAGGAGACCTGGAGGGGCTGATGAGTAATTATTCTGTTAATTATTCACCTTCATATCTGAGATTTCTAAGCAATTACAGAAGGTCACCTAGTCTAGTTTTTCTTCATCTTGCCAATAAAAAAAAAATGTACAAATTGATTGAGTGGTTCCATGTCATATTGGGAAGTGGGAAGTCTAGATCAAAGGTTCTCAGAGTGGAATTTGGGGGTTCCTGAGATTCTTTTAGAGTTCGTGAGGCCAAATCGGTTTTTATAATCATAGTAAGACACTTGCTTTTTTCACTCTCATTTTCTAACAAGTATACACTGCTTCCTAAAAGCCATATTATATATGATGACATTATTATTCTGACAGTTAATGGGTATGTTCTTGTGCCTAGGGTATAAATATGGGTATGTTCATACTTTACAAATGACTCCATTTGTTCTCATTACTTCTGTCTTCATACTGGCTATCTATTGTTATACCTGCAAAAATCTCTGTAATTTTATTCACCAAATCACCACTTTAAAATTCTAGAGTTTCCTTAATGCCTTTGTGGAGACACATGATGTACATTTTATTTTTCTGGTTTTACAGTTATAGTTTATAAATTTTTTAAAACTTCTAAATGTTTTAATTTTATCTAAAACTTATTTTAGATTTTAATAATCTTAATAGTAAAACAAAGTTTTACTTATTTTTTTCTTATACTTAAGAGATGGATCACTGGATTACAATTGGTAGAGTAGAAGAATCACTTTCTTTTTCTTAAGATTTTATTTATTTATTTGAGAGAGTTCGAGTGGGGGGAAGAGCAGAGGCAGAGGGAGAAGCAGACTCACTGCTGAGCAGGGAACCCAATTTGGGACTCAATCCCAGGACCTGGGGATCATGACCTGAGCCAAAAGCAGACGCTTAACTGACTGAGCCACCCAGGCATCCCAAAGAATCATTTTCTAAACTCATAACTGCTCTAACCATTTCTAAAGATGCTGAAAATCATTTTCACCTTGAAGCTGATGTCACAGTAGAGTTTTTTGACTCAAGGAAGGGAGGACTATACTCCAAATATACTGGAAAAACTGTAAATTAAAATATGATGAAACTATTTCTCTTAGCTTTATAGATGTTAATAATTCAACCTATTGAGTCTCATGTGACAACACTGTCAGATAATATATCAGTTAAATAGAAACATCATTTTGAATTAATTTATTTTTTATTATTTTCAGTTAACCAACATATAGTATGTCATTAGTTTATGATGTAGTGTTCAATGATTCATTAGTTGCATATAACCCCCAATGCTCATCACAACATGTGCCCTCCTTAATATCCATCACCCTTTTACCCCATGCCCCCACCCACCTCCCTTCTGTAACCTTCAGTTTATTTCTCAGAGTCCAGAGTCCCTCATGGTTAGTCTCCCTCTCTGATTTCTTCCCATTCAGTTTTCCCTCCCTTCCCCTGTGGTTCTCCGCACTATTACTTATGATCTTCATGTGAGTGAAGCCATATGATAATTGTCTTTCTCTGCTTGACTTATTTCACTTAGCATAATCCCATCCAGTTCCATCCATGTTAATGCAAATGATCAGTAGTCATCCTTTCTTTTTATTTATTTATTTGTTTGTTTGTTTGCTTATGTTCAGTTAGCCAATATGTAGTACATCATTAGTTTTTGATGTTGTGTTCAATGATTTATTAGTTGTGTATAATACCCAGTACTCATCACAACACGTGCCCTCCTTCATACCCATCACCCAGCTACTGCCTACCCCCAACCCCTCCCTTTTGTAATCCTCAGTTTGTTTCCCAGAGTCCAGAGTCTCTCATAGTTTGTCTCCCCCTCTGATTTCTTCCCATTCAGTTTTCCCGACCTTCCCCAGTGGTCCTCCACACTATTCCTCATGTTCCACATATGAGTGAAACCGTATGATAATTGTCTTTCTCTGCTTGACTTATTTCACTTAGCATAATCCCCTCAAGTTCCATCCATGTCAATGTAAATGGTAAGCATTCATCCTTTCTGATGGCTGAGTAATATTCCACTGTATATATGAACCACATCTTCTTTATCCATTCATCTGTCAAAGGACATCTTGGCTCCTTACACAGTTTGGTTATTGTGGACATTGCTGCTATGAACATTGGGGTGCATGTGCCCCTTCTTTTCACTACATCTGTATCTTTGGGGTAAATACCCAGTAGTGCAATTGCTGGGTCATAGGGTAGCTCTATTTTTAACATCTTGAGGAACCTCCATACTGTTTTCCAGAGTGGCTGTACCAGCTTGCATTCCCACCAACAGTGTAAGAGGGTTCCCCTTTCTCCACATACTCGCCAACATTTGTTGTTCCCTGTCTTGTCAATTTTAGCCATTCTGACTAGTAAGGTGGTATCTCATTGTGGTTTTGATTTGTAATTCCCTGATGGCTAGTGATGTTGAACACTTTTTCATGTGTCTGTTAACCATTTGTATGTCTTCTTTGGAGAAGTTTCTGTTCATGTCTTCTGCCCATTTCTTCACTGGATTATTTGTTTTGGGGGGTGTTAAGTTTGGTAAGTCCTTTATAGATCTTGGATATAATCCCTTTATCTGTTATGTCATTTGCAGCTAACTTCTCCCGTTCCATAGGTTGCCTTTTAGTTTTAGTTTTTTTTTTTTTTACATTTCCATTGAATCAATTTATTCCTATAGTACAGCCAAAGAGACGCACACACATTAACAGTTATCATTACAATGTAAATATGAACACATCCACATACATCTCTTGCCTTTTAGTTTTGTAGACTGTTTCCTTTGCTGTGCAGAAGCTTTTTATCTTGAAGTCCCAGTAGTTCACTTTTGCTTTTGTTTCCCTTGCCTTTGGAAACGTGTCTAGCAAAAAGTTACTGCGGCCGAGGTCTAAGAGGTTGTTGCCTCTGTTCTCCTCTAGGATTTTGATAGATTCCTGTCTCTCATTGAGGTCTTTCATCCATTTTGAGTTTATCTTTGTATATGGTGTAAGAAAATGGTACACTTTCATTCTTCTACATGTGGCTGTCCAAATTTCCCAGTACCATTTATTGAAGAGACTGTCTTTTTCCGTTGGATATTCTTTCCTGATTTGTCAAAGAGTAGTTGACCATAGTGTTGAGAGTCTGTTTCTGGGTTTTCTCTTCTGTTCCATTGATCTATTTTTGTTTTTGTTTCAGTGTCATAATGTCTTGTTGATTACAGCCTTGTAAGACAGCTTGAAGTCCAGAATTGTGAGAACTCCAGCTTTGGTTTTCTTTTTTTTTTTTTAATTTAATTTAATTTTATTATGTTATGTTAGTCACCATACAGTACATCATTAGTTTTTGATGTAGTGTTCCATGATTCATTGTTTGTGTATAACACCCAGGGCTCCATGCAATACGTGCCCTCCTTAATACCCATCACTGGGCTAACCCATCCCCCCACCCCCTCCCCTCTAAAACCTCAGTTTGTTTCTCAGAGTCCATAGTCTCTCATGGTTCATCTCCCACTCCAATATCACCCCCTTCACTTTTCCCTTCCTTCTCCTAATGTCCTCCATGCTATTCCTTATATAACACAAATAAGTGAAACCATATGATAATTGACTTTCTCTGCTTGGCTATTCAGGGTCTTTTCTAGTTCCATACAAATTTTAAGGTTGTTTGTTCCAGCTCTGTGAAAAATGTTGATGGCATTTTGATAGGGATTGCATTGAATGTGTAGATTGCTCTGGGCAGCATAGACATTTTCACAATGTTTATTCCTCCAACCCATGAGCATGGAATGTTTTTTTCCATTTCTTTGTCTTCCTCAATTTCTTTCATAAGTGTTCTGTAGTTTCTAGAGTACAGATCCTTTACCTCTCTGGTAAAGTTTATTTCTACATATCTTATCATTTTTGGTACAATTGTACATGTGATCTATTCCTTAATTTCTCTTACTTCTGCCTCATTGTTAGTGTATGGAAATGCAACTGACTTCTGTGCATTGATTTTATATCCCACAACTTTGCTGAATTCCTGTATCAGTTCTAACAATTTTTTGGTGGAGTCTTTTGGGTTTTCTACATAGAGCATCATGTCTGTAATGAGTGAAAATTTGACTTCTTCTTTGCTGATTTGAATGCCTTTTATTTCTTTTTGTTGTCTGATTGCTGAGGCCAGGACTTCCAGTACTATGTTGAACAGCAGTAATTAGAATGGACATCCCTGTCATGTTCCTGACCTTAGGGGAAAAGCTCTGTTTTTCCCCATTGACGATGATATTTGCTGTAGGACTTTTGTATATGGCTTTTATGATGCTGAGTTATGTTCCCTCTATCCCTACCTTGTGGAGGGTTTTTATCAAGAAAGGATGCTATATTTTGTCAAATGCTTTTTCCGCATGTATCAAGAGGATCATACTGTTCTTGTCCTTTCTTTTATTAATGTAATATATCACATTGATTGAATTGGGGATGTTGAACCACACTTGCAGCCCAGGAATAAATCCCACTTGGTCCTGATGAATAATCCTTTTAATGTCCTGTTGGATCCTATTAACTAGTATGTTAGTGAGAATTCTTGCATTCATGCTCATCAGGGATATTGTTCTATAATTCTCTTTTCTGGTGGGGTCGTTGTCTGGTTTTGAGATCAAGGTAATGCTGGCCTCATAGAATGAGTTTGGAAGTTTTCCTTCTATTTCTATTTTTTGAAACAGCTTCAGAAAAATAGGTATTAATTCTTCTTTAAATATTTGGTAGATTTCCACTGTGAGGCCATTTGGCCCTGGACTCTTGTCTGTTGGAGATTTTTGATGACTGATGCAATTTCTTTGCTGGTTATGGGTCTCTTCAGGTTTTCTATTTCTTCCTTTTTCAGTTTTGGTAGTTTATTTGCTTCTAGGAATGCATCCATTTCTTCCAGATTGCTTAATTTGTTGGCTTACAATTGCTCATAATATTCTCTCATAATTGTTTGTCAATTTCTTCAGTGTTGGTTGTGATTTCTCCTCTTTCATTGATGATTTTATTTATTTGGGTCCTTTCTCTTTTCTTTTTGATGAATCTGGCTGGGGGTTTATCAATCTTGTCAATTCTTTCAAAGAACCAGCTCCTAGTTTTGTTGATCTGTTCTACTGTTATTTTGATTTCTATGTCATTGATTTCTGCTCTAATCTTTATTATTTCTCTTCTGCTGGATTTAGGCTTTCTTTGCTGTTCTTTTTCCAGGTCCTTTATGTGTAAGGTTAGCCTGTGTATTTGAGATTTTTCTTGTTTCTTGAGAAAGGCCTCTATTGCAATATACTTCCCTCTTAGGACTGACTTTGCTGCATCCCAAAGTTTCTGAACTGTCATGTTTTCATTTTCATTTGTTTCCATGTATTTTTAAAATTATTCTTTAATTTCATGGTTGACCAATTCATTCTTTAGTAGGATGTATTTGTGTTCCTTCCAAATTTTCTCTTGTGATTGAGTTCAAGTTTTAAAGCTTTAAAGCTAACAACGTGCATGGTATAAGTCAACCTTTTGGTACCTCTTGTGGCCTGACTTGTCACCCAGTATGTGATCTATTCTGGACAATGTTCCATGTGTACTCAAGAAGAATGTGTATTCTATTTGCTTTAGGAAGTAATGTTCTGAATATATCTGTGAAGTACACCTTGTCCAGTGAGTCATTCAAAGGCCCTTGTTTCCTTGTTGATCTGTCCATTGTTGTGAGTGGGGTGTTAATGTCCCCTACTATTACTATATTATTATCATTATGTTTCTTTAATGTGGTTATTAATTGGTTGATATAATTAGTTACTCCAAAGTTAGGTGCATAAATATTTACAATTATTAGATCTTGTTGAATAGACCCTTTTATTATGATATAGTGCCCTTCTTCATCTCTTATTACAGTCTTTGTTTTAAAACATAGCTTGTCTGATATAAGAATTGCTGGTTCAGCTTTCTTTTGATGTCCATTAGCATGATAAATGGTTTCCCACCCCCTCACTTTCAATCTGGGGGTGTCTTTGGGTCTAAAATGAGTCTCTTGAAGACAACATATCGATATGTCTTGGTTGTTTTTAGCCATTCTGATACCCTGTGTCTTTTTATGGGAGCATTTAGTCCATTTACATTCAGAGTAACTATTGAAAGATATGAATTTAGTGCCATTGTATTACTTGTAATGTCAGTGTTCCTTTAGATTATCTCTTCTCTGTTCCTTTTGGGTCTTCATTACTTTTGTGTTCTCTCTCTGCTCAAAGGATCCCCTTTAATATTTCTTGCAGGGCTGGTTTAGTGTTCATGAATTCCTTTAGATTTTGTTTGTCCAGCAAAGCTCTTTATCTCTCCTTCCATTCTGAATGACAGCCTTACTGGATAAAGTATTCTTGGCTGCATATTTTTACCATTTAGCATATTAAATATATCATGGCAGTCCTTTCCAGTGTGCCAGATCTCTGTGGACAGGTCTGCTGTCAGACTTATGTTTTTACCCTTGTAGATTAGGGACCTCTTATCCCGGAGCTGCTTTCAGGATTTTCTCTTGATCTCTGAAATTTGCAAGCTTCATTATTTATATGTAAGGGTGTTAACCTGGTTTTGTTGATTGTGAGGGGTCCTCTGTATCTCCTGGACTTGAATGCAAGTTCAGAGTCCCTCTACTACACCACCATCTTAACTCCTTCCCCCATTTTTTAAAAATCTTGTCATTTTAAGACCCTAACCTACACCTCAGACTTTTAAAAGACCCTGTTAATGGTGAGATTTATTGGGAATTCAGACTATAGACCCTGCCAAGTCTGCCTAGGCTTAAAATGCCATCTCCAATAAATTCCAATGCAATGTCTTTAAAACATTTCAAAGGACTAAGATTTGAAATAAACAAAATGTAATAAATGAATCATAGTTGACAGTACTGAACAGAGAGTATTTTACTTAATATTTTCTAAGTTTCATCTTGGGAAGGAGTAGAGTTTAAACTAGGGGATATTAGAGTGGGAATTAGAAAACCTACATTCCAGTCCTGTTTCTCCTATTCGTTGTTGAGGGACTTTGGAAATATGACCTCACTGCATATTCTGGATAATGTCTGTCTCCTTGTATCTCAGAGGTATGGCATAAGAGAGATAAACTATATGTGAAAATATATTGAACTCCTTAATATAAAAAGTTGAATGTCACAGCTAGACTTAAAAATAAAGCTGTCTTTTATTTTCCAATCCAACATGCCCCATTTCCACTCGTTCACACATTTTGAGAACTATTAAAATAAACAAAGTGTACACCTGAAACTAATACTGCACTGTATGTTAAGTAACTGGAATTTAAAAACTTAACAAAAATAATAAACATAGTGTATCATGTAGGTCATGTTACAATCCATGGACCCTGACAAAAAAAAAAAAATCAGGTGTTCCAATAAAAAACAAACATGGGGTTTTTTCTTGCCTCTACTTAAGCACCAGTTACCCTTCCAGTTAGTTACTCAACCTTGTACTCATTGTGATTTTTTTCTTGTCTATATCATAGTAGACTGTAAGCTCCAAAGAGTGGTGACCAAATTGTCCACCTTTGTAACTCCCACAGCATCTAGTAAGGCCCTTGTCTATGGTCTAGTAAATGTGTGTTAAATGAAAATAGATTCTTAGTGTAAAATTTGTTGTAGAGGCTCTCACCTTTTAATTCTTGTAATAACCTTTTGAGTAGCCTCCCTACTTCCATTGAACAAATAAGGCTCTCAGCAAACAACTTTTTCTATTCCTATCATTCTCTCTCCAGCTTGTTCTTCCTATTACTCCTCATGTTTAAGAGGCCATCAGACTTTTATTATCATAAATTGAACAAAGAATGTGTTCTAAATGGTATTTGGCCTTTGTAGGAAAAAATATTATAAAGAAGTAAGCCCACTTTGGATTTTTGTAAGGTGCATTTTTCTTTGGTTGTGGTTGATATTTTGGACTCTGTTCATTTGCTCAACCATCCTTCAGCAGGATGACTAGGAGGAGGAACTCACAATAAATTAAGAATCAGAGGCAATGCCCTCTGCCACAGAACTCATGGATATGGATATAACCAAGATGCCAGAGATGGAATTCTGGATAGCAATTATAAAGCTAATAGCTAGGCTTGAAGAAAGCAGCATGCAATACAGAACCTCTGAAGGCATAAATGAGATCTAATCAGGCCAAACTTAAAAATACTATGAATGAGATGCATTCTAAATTGGATGCTCTAACAGCTAGGGTAAATGAGGCAGAAGAGAGAATAAGTGATCTAGAAGACAGGATGATGGAAATGAAGGAAATTGAAGAAAACAGAGAAAAACAACTCATAGAACATGAAGAGAGACATAGAGAATTTAATGATACATTGAAAAAAAACAATAATAGGATCATCAAGATCCAAGAGAAGGTGGAAATAGAGAGGGGGGGTAGAAGGTATCTTTGAGCAAATCATGGCTGAGAACTTCCCTAATCTGGGGAAGGAAACAAGCATTCATGTCCAAGAGGCAGAGAGGACCCTTCCCCAAATCAATAAAAATAGATCAAATCATCCCAACATATAATAGTGAAGCTTGCAAATCTTAGAGACAAGGAAGCTATCCTGAGAGCAGTTAGGGGGAAGAGATTTCTTATATACAGAGGGAGGAACATCATAATAACATCAGACCTATCCACAGAAACCTGGCAGGCCAGAAAGGGCTGGCAAGACATATTCAGGGTACTAAATGAAAAGAAAATGCAGCCAAGAATACTTTATCCAGCAAGGCTGTCATTCAGAATGGAAGGAGAGATAAAGAGCTTCCAGGACAGACAGAAACTGAAAGAATATGTGACCACCAAGCCAGTCCTGCAAGAAATATTAATGGGAATTCTGTAAGCAAAGAGAGATCCCAAGAGGAACATAGACCAGAAAGAAACTGAGACAATCTACAGAAACAGGAACTTTACAAGCAATACAATGGCACCAAATTCATATCTTTCAGTAGTCACTCTGAATGCAAATGGGTTGTATGCCCTCATGAAAAGACACAGGGTTTCAGCTTGGATAAAAAAGCAGGACCCATCTGCTCCACAAGAGACTCATTTTGAACCTAACAACACCTCCAAATTGAAAGTGAGGGGATGGAGAACAATTTACCACACTAATGGACCTCAAAAAAAGCTGGAGTAGCAATCCTCATATCAGACAAATTAGATTTTAAACCAAAGACTGTTTGGTTTAGAGGGACACTGTATTCTACTTAAAGGGCCTATCCAACAAGAAGATCTAACATTTGTAAATACCTATGCCCCCAACATGGAAACAGCCAGTTATATAAACCAATTAATAACCAAAGTGAAGAAACATATCAATAATAATACATTAATAGTAGGAAACTTCAACACTCCACTCACAGCAATGGACAGATCATATAGCAGAAGATCAACGAAGAAACAAGAGCTTTGAATGACACATTGGACCAGATGGATTTCACAGATGTATGAAAAACATTCAATCCTAAAACAACAGAATACTCATTCCTCTCAAGTGCACATGGAACTTTCTCCAGAATAGACCACATATTGGGTCACAAATCATGTCTCAACTGATACCAAAAGATTGAGATTATTCCCTGCATATTTTCAGACCACAATGCTTTGAAACGTGAACTCAATCACAAGAAGACATTTAGAAGGAACTCAAACACTTGGAGCTTAAAAGCATCCTGCTAAAGAATTATTGGGTCACCCAGGAAATTAAAGAAGAACTTAAACAATTCATTGAAACTAATGAGAATGAAAACACATCAGTTCAAAACCTATGGGATACTGCATAGGCCGGCCTAAGAGGGAAATGCATAGCCATCCAAGCCTCTCTCAAAAAATTAGAAAAATCCCAAATGCACAAGTTAACCTTATACCTAAAGGCCCTGGAGAAAGAACAACAAATAAAACCTAAACCAAGCAGGAGAAGAGAAATAATAAAGATTAGAGCAGAATTCAATGAAATAGAAACCAGAAAAACAGTAGAACAGATCAACAAAACAAGAAGCTAGTTCTCTGAAAGAATTAATAAGATCGATAAACCTCTGGCCAGACTTATCCAAAAGAAAAGAGAAAGGACCCAAATAAATAAAATCATGAATGAAAAGGGAGAGATCATGATTAATACCAAGGAAATAGAAACAATTGTTAGAAATTTTTATCAGCAACTATATGCCAACAAATTAAGCAATCTGGAAGAAATGGATGCATTCCTGGAAACTTATAAACTACCAAAACTGAAACAGGAAGAAATAGAAAATCTGAACAGAACAATAACCAGCAAGGAAATTGAATCAGTCATCAAAAACCTCCCAAAAAACAAGAGTCCAGGGCCAGACGGCTTCCCAGGGGAATTCTACCAAACATTTAAGGAAGAAATAATACCCATTCTACTGAAGATGTTTCAAAAAATAGAAATGGAAGGAAAACTTCCAAACTCATTCTATGAGGCCAACATTACCTTGATCCCAAACCAGACAAAGACCCCGTCAAAAAGGAGAATGACAAACCAATATCCCTGATGAATATGGATGCCAAGATTTTAGCCAATAGGATCCAAAAGTACATTAAAAAGATTATTCACCATGACCAGGTGGGATTTATTCCTGGGAGGCAAGCATGGTTCAACATTTGGAAATCAATCAATGTGATAGAACACATTAATAAGAGGAGAGAGAAGAACCATATGATCCTCTCAATTGATGCAAAAAAAAAAGCATTTGACAAAATACAACATCCTTTCTTGATTAAAACTCTTTGAAGTATAGGGATAGAGGGAACAGACCTCAACATCATAACGCCATATACAAAAAGCCCACAGTGAATATCATTCTCAATGGGGAAAAACTCAGAGTTTTTCCCTTAAAGTCAGGAACACGACAGGGATGCCCACTCTCACCAATATTGTTCAACATAGTATTAGAAGTCTTGGCCTCAGCAATCAGACAACAAAAAGAAATAAAAGGCATTCAACTTGGCAAAGAAGAAGTCAAAATCTAACTGCTCACAGATGACATGATATTTTATGTGGAAAACCCAAAAGACTGCACCTCAAAATTGCTTGAACTCATAGAAGAATTCAGCAACGTGGCAAGACACAAAATCAATGCACTGAAATCTGTTGCTTTTCTATATACTAACAATGTGACTGAAGAAAGAGAAATTAAGGAATTGATCCCATTTACAATTGCATCCAAAACCATAGGATACCTAGGAATAAACCTAACCAAAGAAGTAAAGGATCTGTACTCGAGAAACTACAGAACACTGATGAAAGAAATTGAGGAAGACACAAAGAGATGGAAAAACATTTCATGCTTATAGATTGGAAAAATAAACATTGTTAAAATGTTTATGCTGCCCAGAGCAATCTACACATTCAATGCAATCCTTATCACAATACCATTGACATTTTTCACAGAGCTGGAACAAACAATCCTAAAATTTATATGGAACCAGAAAAGACCCCAAATAGCCAGAGGAATGTTGAAAAAGAAAATCAAAGCTGGGGGCATCACAATGCCTGACTTCAAGCTATATTACAAAGCTGTGGTCATCAAGACAGCATGGTACTAGCACAGAAACAGACACATAAATCAATGGAACAGAATAGAGAGTGCAGTTGACTCTATGTTCAACTAATCTTTGACAAAGCAGGAGAGAATATCCAATGGAATAAAAGACAGTCTCAATAAATGATGTTGGGAACATTGGACAGCCACATGCAGAAAAATGAAGCTGGACCATTCTTTTGCACCATACACAAAGATAAACTAAAAATGGATGAAAGATCTAAATGTGAGATAGGAATCCATTAAACTCCTAGAGGAGAACAGAGGCAGCAACCTCTCTGACCTTGGACAAAATAACTTCTTTCAAGATATGTCTCTAAAGGCAAGGGAAACAAAAGCAAAAATGAACTATTGGGACTTCATCAAGATAAAAAGCTTCTGCACAGCAAAGGAAAGAACAAAACTAAAAGGTAACCGATGAAATGGGAGAAGATATTTGCAAATGACATTACAGATAAAGGGCTGGTATCCAAGATCTATAAAGAACTTCTCAAACTCAACACCCAAAAAACAAATAATCTAGTCAAGAAATGGGTAGAAGACATGAACAGACATTTCACCAAAGAAGACATACAAATGTTTAACAGACACATGAAAAAATGCTCCACATCACTTGCCACCAGGGAAATACAAATCAAAACCATAATGAGATACCACCTTACATAAGTCCAAATGGCTAAAATTGACAAGACAAGGAACAGTAAATGTTGACAAGAATGTGGAAAAGGGGAAACCCTCTTACACTGTTGGTGGGAATGCAAGCTGGTACAGCCACTCTGGAAAACAGTATGGAGGTTCCTCAAGACGTTAAAAATGGAGCTACCCTATGACCCAGCAATTGCACTACTGGGTATTTACCCCAAAGATACAGATGTAGTGAAAGAAGGAGCACATGCACCCCAATGTTCATAGCAGCAATGTCCACAATAGCCAAACTGTGTAAGGAATCAAGCTGTCCATCAACAGATGAATGGGTAAAGGAGATGTAGTTCATATATACAATGGAATATTACTCAACCATCAGAAAGGATGAATATCTACCATTTACATCAACAGGGGTGGAACTGGAGAGGATTATGTTAAGTGAAATAAGTCAAGCAGAGAAAGACAATTATCATATGGTTTCACTCATATGTGGAACATATGGAATAGTGCAGAGGACAATAGGAGTAGAGGGGTGAAAATAATTGGGGAGAAATCAGAGAGGGAGACAAACCATATGAAACTCATGACTCCAGTAAACAAACTGAGGGTTGTGGAAAGGGAGGTGGGTGGGGAGATGGGCAATTGGGTGTTGGGCATTAAAGAGGGCACTTAATATGATGAGCACTGGCTGATATACTCAACTAATGAATCTTTGAACATTATATCAAAAACTAATGATAATTACATTGGCTAATTGAATTTAAATACAAAAAGAATTAAACCCAAGTTTAGACACGTGTTTCAGGATTGAGGGATGCAGGTAAAATGTACTGATGGGGAGATGATAGCAGTGGTATAGGCCACTTAATATGTTTCAACTTCCATTTTAAAGTAATGAAGGGAATGGGCGTTTGAAGTAATAAGAGCTGAAACTAGGGAAATGAGAATGATGAAAGACAAACTGGAGATAATCTAGGAGTAAAAATTTTGGAGGGTCTTGAATGCCAGGTTGAAAAATTAGGATTTTATTAGGGCAGGTGTTTGGGCAACCAATGGAGGAAGAGCCTATCCTAGAGCTTAAAATAACAGAAACTTCATATTAATTTAAGTTGGGCACTTAGCTTTCCCTGGAACCTTTTATCTTACATTTGCACACAGTGAGACCACTTTGGAGGCTAACATGGTACTTTAGGGGGAAATGATGGGGAACTCTACTAGGGAAGTGAGAATGAGGTGGGGAAAAGTGGGAAAACTCAAGAGAGATTCCAGAACTAGAATAACCAGGACTTAGTGGCATTTTGGATGTGGGAAGTGAAGGAGAGAAAAGAGCATTAAGGATTCTGACCTTGAGCAGGTGCATGGTCGAGTCATTCATTGAGGTGGATAACCCAGGAAGAGGAGCTAATTTAAGGTGGTGAGTGGAAAAAAGATGAATTCCCTTTCAAGCATGTTGTAGCTGTGCTTATGGAAGACATCCAAAGAGGTAGTCCCATTTACCCGCTTGTAAAAGTACTCATTTTAAACTATCACAGGTGTATGATTATCTAACCTTCAACCTAAAAAAGTTGTAAACTTCTAAGTTTTCTTGTGTCTTCCAGTGTCTTACTGCCCATAGAATCAGGAAGCTGCTTTTCATATGTTACCCCAAATTACTCTGATGTATTTTAAAACTATTCCCTACCTACTGTTGCTAGAATCCAAGAACAGATGCTCTGTCATCCTCCTTATAGTCTCTTTTCACATTTTCAAAGAACTCCAAACACATGCACACATGAAATCCTGTCCATCCCTCTGTAAAACTTCCATTTTAATTCTGCTAGGAAATTATTTCTTCATCTCTGAACTTTCATAGTCATGTGTACCACTAACATGGCACTAAACCACTGTTAATTTTATATTTCTGTATATCTTTTTTGTATATGTCCTATATCCTCTACTAAACTGTAGGCTCCTTGGAGGCAGAAGTATGCATCCCCCCACAGCATATGCTACATTGTGAAAGTTCATGGATCTTTACAAACATAAAATTGAGTATAGCACAATGCTTTATACATAATAGGTGCTGAAGAAATACTTGTCTAGTGAATGACACCCCAATGTCAACTTTCATTTGGTAAAATCAGCCTCATAGGACCCATTTCCTAAATGGTGTGTTCTCACTGCTCTCCTTGTTGTCATTAAGTGGATGTGATATGGTCGTATAAGACCCAGATACTAAACTTTACCACTTTATCAGCAGACATTTAAACCCTCTTGGTTACATTTTTTAATTCAAGAATGGTGTGTAAATGTATAACTGAAATTCTAAGAGAATAGAACTTAAATTTTGTCCAAAAAAGCCCCACTCACAAATGTGTAAGATGAAACTCGAAAAGATGGTGGATTATTCCACTGGTCCCCTGAATTGAGCTGAATATCTACCAGACCGCTCTGAACACCCATGAAATCAGCCTGAGATGTAAGAAGATATATCTGGATCTCTACAAACAGAATAACGCAGGCAGTTGGTTTCAAGGTATGAAGCAGGGAGCCATGATTCCCTGGGCAGATATCAGAAGATAAACGGAAGGAGGAGGGAAACTTCGGGATCCTGCCTGCTGGTGCACAAAAGCCTACCATGGGGATGGGGCACAGACTCAGACTGGTAGCGGTGGGAAATGGACTTTAGGGCGGCTCCCTGGACTGAAACCTGGAGCAGCAGGGCTGCCTGTGGGAAAGAAGCACAAAAGTCAGAGACATATCAGAACTTGAAAGCAAGGACTGGGAGTGCTTCTGAGGGGTGCACAACCCAGGACGCTGCAGTTTTTAGCAGCACAGACAGAAACAGAGATAGCGTGGCCCAGAGAGCTCACTGAAGAACAGGCTGTGATCTCTCTGTTATGAGGCAGAGGGTTGGAAATGGTCTCTTCTGCTCTGACTCTCGGAAGAGATGCGGAAAGCCGCCAGGGAAAGCCGCCAGGGAACAAAAGCCCCCCAAAACGGGTTTTCACTGACCCCATCCCCCCCCACAGGGGGCAGGGCAACTCTGCCCAAACAGGGTTGCCTGAGTAACAGCACAGCAGGACCCTCTCCCAGAAGACAGGCTGGGAGAACAAGAGACTGACAACCCTAAGGTCCATATAAAACAGCTGCATCTTGCTTGGGTTGTGGTCAATAATTTAGACTCTGTACACTCCCTGAACCACCCCTCAACAGAATGACTAGGAGGAGGAACCCCCAAATAGGAAAGACTCAGGAACTGTGACTTCTGCCACAGATTTACAAATAGGTAGAAATATAAACAAGATGTCGGAAATGGACTTCAGGGTAACAGTTATGAAGGTGATAGCTAGAATGGAGAAATCGATTAATGGCAACATAAAGTCTCTAAGGGTAGAAATGAAAGCTGAACTGGCAGAACTTAAAAATGCTATCATTGAGATCCAATCTAATCTAGATAATCTAACAGCTAGGGTAAGCAAGGCAGAAGAATGAATTAGTGATCTAGAAGACCAACTGATAGAAAAGAAGGAAAAAGAGGAGGCCTGGGAGAAACAATTTAAAATCCATGAAAACAGAATCAGAGAAATAAGTGACACCATGAAACGTTCCAATGTCAGAATTATTGGGATCCCTGAGGGGTTGGAGAGAGAGGGAGGACTAGAAGATATATTTGAGCAAATCGTAGCTGAGAAAATTCGTAAATTGCTGAAAAAATTATACTGAAAGCCTGAAGAATTAAAAAGAAAAAACCCCCCACAAATGCTATATTCGTTTTTCCCCAAGTGCTGAAGCTTTGCAGTTCTCTATGATCAGGAAACTTGGTGCTAGCCAGTTGTTCCTGCCGGTCTTCTGGGGGAAGGTCCTGTTGCACTGATTCTCGGGTGCACCTGCACTTGTAGAAATGCACTTCCATTACCAGGGCACAGGCTCAGTGTAAGTGGCTCCAGATTCCACTATGTGGCACTGTTTTGCTTTTTGAAGTCTTTCAACCCAGATGGGCTGGATGAAAATATGGTGCCCCACTCTCTAGCCCCAGAGCTGAAAGTTTGCACCCCCACTCTTCAGCAAGCCCTCACAGAAAGCAGTCAATCACTTTTCTCTCCCTGGTTTCCATCCAAACTTTGTGTTCACCTAGTCCATGACTGCTTGGTCATTTTTATCTCAGGCACATGACTGAGTTTCAAGTCTCCAAATTTTATGGACTCCTACATTGTGGACCCATGTTGTTACTCCCAGGGGAGGGTGGGGTGTCTTGTCACATTTCTGCCTATTGCTGGGCCCCTGCCAGAAGAGTGGTCCTGTGACCATGCAGCAGTTTGCAGTTTATGGCAACACAGAGCAGAAAGCCAGCACCAAGACTCATTGTTTTCACCCAGCTTCCCTGCTCCAATACCTGGGAACTCTGCCACACTCAAGCACACCCATTCTTCTTGTGACCCCGGGGATTCTGAGACCATGCTGTCCCACCTGGGATTCCCCCTGCTTCACCACCTGAGCACCTTTAAGCCAGGGACATCCCCCACTGTAGTAGAATTGTAAAAGTTCCCCCTACTGTAGCAGAATTCTAAAAGTTCCAACTTTGTGCTCTACTGCCTATAATAATTTGCAGTAACCTCCTTAAACTGACTCTATCCCCACTCCCATATCCTCTGATATATAGCCCCGGATTCAAGTTTCCACACCTCCTACCTTCCAAAAAGTGGTCACTTTTCTATTTGTAGAATTGCAGCATTTTTTTTTCTCAGATCTCCGATTTATTTTGCAGATGTTCAGAATGATTTGATAACTTTGATTTGATAACTGAATTCCAGGGACCAGATGAACTTAGGGTCCCCTACTTCTCTGCTATCTTAACTCCTCCTCTAACAAACATTTAAAGAAGAATTTAATACCTATTCTTCTGAAATGGTTCCAAAAAACAGAAATGAATGAAAACTTCCAAACTCATCCTAGCAGCATTACCTTGATCCCAAAACCAGACAGAGACAAATTAAAAGGAGAATTACAGATCAATATCCCTGATGAACATGGATGCAAAAATTCTCAAAAGATACTTGCTAATCGAATCCAATAGGACATAAAAAGGATTATTCACAACCACCAAGCAGGATTTATCCCAGGCTGCAGGGGTGGTTCAACATCCACAAATCAATCAATGTGATACCCCACATTAATAAAATAAAGGATAAGAAACACATGATCCTCTCAACAGATGCAGAAAAAGCATTTGACAAAATACAGCATCCTTTCTTGATAAAAACTCTCCACAATGTAGGGATACAGGGAATATACCTCAACATCATAAAAGCCATATATGAAAGCTAATATCCTCAATGGAGAAAACCTGAGAGCTTTTCCCCTAAAGTCAGGAACATGACAGAAATGTCCAGTCTCACCACTGTTGTTCAACATAGCACTGGAAATCCTAGCCTTAGCAATCAGATAACAATAAGAAATAAGCAGCATCCAAATGACACCTTATACCAGATAAAATTAACAACCTAGGACACAACAGATGTTGGTGAGGATCTGGAAATAAGGGAACCCTCTTACACTGTTGGTGGGAATGAAAACTGATACAACCACTCTGGAGAACAGTTTGGAGTTTCCTCAAAAAGTTAAAAATGGAACTGCCCTACAGTCCATCAATTCTACTACTAAGTATTTATCCAAAGGCTACAAACAAAAGACAACTGCCAGAATGGGAGAAGATATTTGCAAATGACATATCAGATAAAGGGCTAGTATCCAAAATCTATAAAGAACTTATCAAACTCAACACCCAAAAAACAAATGATCCAATCAAGAAATGGGCAGAAGACATGAACAGACATTTTTCCAAAGAAGACATCCAAATGGCCAACACATGAAAAAGTGCTCAACATCACTTGGCATCAGGGAAATCCAAATCAAAACCTCAATGAGATACCACCTCACACCAGTCAGAATGGCTAAAATTAACAAGTCAGGAAACGACGGATGTTCACAAGGATGTGGAGAAAAGGGAACCCTCTTACACTGTTGGTGGGAACGCAAACTGGTGCGGCCACTCTGGAAAACAGTATGGAGGTTCCTCAAAAAGTTGAAAATAGAGCTACCCTACGACCCAGCAATTGCACTACTGGGTATTTACCCCAAAGATACAAATGTAGTGATCCAAAGGGGTATGTGCACCCCGATGTTTATAGCAGCAATGTCCACAATAGCCAAGCTATGGAAAGAGCCAAGATGTCCATCGACAGATGAGTGGATAAAGAAGAGGTGGTATATATATACAATGGAATATTATGCAGCCATCCAAAGGAATGAAATCTTGCCATTTTCAACAACATGGATGGAACTGGAGGGTATTAGGCTGAGCGAAATAAGTCAATCAGAGAAAGACATGTATCATATGACCTCACTGATATGAGGAATTCTTAATCTGAGGAAACAAACTGAGGGTTGCTGGAGTGGTGGGGGTTGGGAGGGATGGGATGGCTGGGTGATAGACATTGGGGAGGGTATGTGCTATGGTGAGTGCTGTGAATTGTGTAAGACTGTTGAATCACAGACCTGTACCTCTGAAACAAATAATTCATTATATGTTAAAAAAAAAAAAAGAAGAAGAAGATAGCAGGAAGGGAAAAATTAAGGGGGGGAAATCTGAGGGGAGATGAACCATGAGAAACTATGGACGCTGAGAAACAAACTGAGGGTTCTAGAGGGGAGGCGGGTGGGGGGATAGGTTAGCCTGGTGATAGGTATTAAAGAGGGCATGTACTGAATGGAGCACTGGGTGTTATATGCAAACAATGAATCATGGAACACTACATCAAAAACTAATGATGTAATGTATGGTGATTAACATAACATAATAAAATAAAAAAAAAGAAAAAAGAAAAAACAAACAAACAAATCATAGTGATTTCAAGGGGCACATGCACCACAATGTTTATAGCAACAATGTCCAAAATAACCAAAATATGGAAAGAGCTCAGATGTCCATCAACAGATGAATGGATAAAGAGATATAATGGAATATTACTCAGCCATCAAAAAGAATGAAATCTTGCTATTTGCAAGGATGTGGATGGAACTAGAGGGTATTATGCTAAATGAAATAAGTCAGTCAGAGAAAGACAAATACCATATGATTTCACTCATATGTGGAATTTAAGAAATAAAACAGATTAATATAGGTGAAGGGAAGAAAAATAAAATAAGATGAAAACAGAGAGGGATGCAAACCATAGAGACTTGTAAATATAGGTAACAAACTGAGGGTTGCTGCAGGGGAAGTGGGTGGGGTGATGGAGTAATTGCGTGATGGATATTAAGGAGGGCACGTGATGTTATGAGCACTGGGTGTTAGAAGCAATTGATGAATCACCAAATTCTACCCCTGAAACTAGTAATATATTATATGTTAACTAAATTGAATTTAAATTAAAAAAGAAGAGGAAGGAAAACTTCCAAGTTAATTCTGTGAGGCCAGCAATGTTCTGATACCAAAACTGGAATGAGTTACCACTAACAGAGAATTGCAGCTAATATTCCTGATGAGAATAGATGTAAAAATCCTCAATGAAATACTAGCAAACCGAATTGAAGGATACCTTAAAAAATCATTCACACAATCAAGTGAAATTTATTCCTGGGTTGCACAAATGGTTCAATATTCACAAATCAATCAATGTGATACATCACATCAATAAGTGAAAGGATAAGAACCATAAGATCATTTCAATAGATTGCAGAAAAAACATTTGAGAAAGTACAATATCCATTCATGTTAAAAGCCCTCAACAAAGTTTGTTGAGATGGGTATACTTCAACACAATAAAGGCCATATATGAAAAACCCACAGCTAAAGTCATCCTCAATAAAGAAAAACTGAAATCTTTTCCTCTACAGTCAGGAACAAGACAGGAATGTCAACTCTCACCACTTCTATTCAACATAGTACTGGAAGTCCTAACCACAGCAATCAGATAACAAAAAGAAAAAAAAAAAGGCATCCAAGTCAACAGGGAAGTCAAACTCTCACTATTTGCAGATGACATCATACTTTATGTAGAAAACCTGAAAGATTCCACCAAAAAAGTGCCAGAACTGACACAGGAATTCAGTCAGGTCACAGGATACAACATCAACATACAGAAATCTGTTGCATTGCTATACATCAATAATGAAGCAGCAGAAAGAGAAAATAAGGAATCAGTCCCATGTACAATTGCAACAAAAATAATAAGATACCTAGGAATAAAACTAACCACAGAGGTGAAAGACCTGTACTCTGAAAGCTAGAAAACACTGATGAAAGAAATTGAAGATGACACAAAGAAATGGAAAGACATTCCCTTCTCATGGATTGGAAGAACAAATAATTTTAAAATAGTTATACTACTCAAAGCAATCTGCACATTTAATGCAATCTCTATCAAAATACCAAGAGCATTTTTCACAGAATTAAAAAAAAATTTCTAAAAGATGAGTTTAGCCATAAAAGACCCTGCATTGCCAAAGCAATTTTGAAAAAGCAAAGCATAGCTAGACTTCTGCCAAGATGGTGGAAGATAGGGGACCTCATTTCGTGTGATCCCTTGAATTTAGCTAGATATCTATCAAATCATTCTGAGCACCTATGAATTCAACCTGAGATGTAAGAAAAAAATTGCTGCAATATTACAAATAAAACAGTGACCATATTTCACAAGGTAGGATGTGCAAAGAAGTGAATCTGGGGGTGGGGGGGAGCCTCCAAAAGCCAGCTACTGGAAAATGGTAAAGCAGTGGAGCTCAAAATCAGAACTTTTAGAAGTCTTCTCCAGTGAGAGACATCCTGGTTTGAAAGGTGCTCAGGTGATGAAGCAGGGCAGAATCCTAGGTGGGACAGTGTGGTCTCAGGATCCCCACAGGGTCACAGAAAGAATGGGGGTGCCTGAGCTGGCATAGTTCCCAAGCACTGGAGTGGTAAACCAGCTATGGTCAGTGAGTCCAGGAGTGGGCTCTCAGCTTGGTTTGCCATAACCAGCACACACTGCAGGATTGGGTGAATGCTTTCCGGGTGGGGGCCCTGCAAGTGGCAGGCTGGTGGTGACCCTCCTCCTTCCCTTGGGAGGATCAGCGCAGGTGCACACCACAGGAGTCTGCAGAGTTTGGGGCACACAAAAGTGAAGAGTGCATTTCCCTGAGGGTTACTAAAGAGAGGGGGCCACAATATTTCACCTCTGGTGCTGGAGATTCAGGCGCTGCCATTTTAATTTTCATCTTCTAAAGCCATGCAGAAAGCCTTCAGGGAACAAAACCTACATAGAGCAACCCAAAGCAACTTACATTGAGCCCGGCCCCCTGAAAGGGATGGTGAAACTCCACCCAAGTAAAGACACCTGAGAATCAGTGCAGCAGGCCTTTCCCCCAGAAGACCAGCTAGAACATCAGGTGAATACCAACTTTACCAAACACACAGAACTGCAAAACTCCAGTGCTAGGGGAAATTAGTATATAGAATTTGAGGTTTTTCCTTCATGATTCTTTTATCTTTCAGTTTAAATTTTTCCTTTTCAACTAGGTTCTTATTTTATCAATTGTTTTTAAGTTTCCTTTTAATTTTTATTTTTACATTTACATTTTATAGATATATACTTCATTTTTTGCTTCCTTTCACTGTATTTAATTTATTTTTGTATATATAGAAGTTTTGCTTTATTTACAATTTTGGGATTTTTGTGTCTCCTAACGAACAGACCAAAATACACTCAGGACCAAATGGATTGCCTATTCTGTCCACTTGGGCGATTATATTCTCTCTTTTTTTCCTTTTTCTTTTTCCTTCTTTTTCTTTTCTTTTTTGGTTTCTGACCTCTTCGGATTTGTCTAGTGTGGATTTCGCTTGGGTTGTGGTTGATATTTTTGATTTTGTTCTCTCATTAATCCATTCTTCTCTGGGCAAAATGTCTAGAAGAAGGTAATACTCTCTGACACAAAACTAATTGATATGGCTATATGTAAAATGTCAGAGCTGAAATTCAGGATAACGATTATAAAGTTACTACTTGGGCTTTAAAAAAAGCATAAAAGACACTAGAGGATCTTAGTGCAGATATAAAATCTAATCAGGCCAAAATTAAAAATGTTTTAACTGAGATGCATTCTAAAATGGATGGTTTAACAGCTAGGGTGATTGAGGCAGAAGAGAGTCAGGGACATAGAAGACAAGATGATGGGAAGGAAGGAGCTGAGGAAAGGAGAGAAAATCAACTAATGAACCATGAGGAGAGGCTTTGAGAAATCAGTGATACCATAAAACAAAAATTATTAGATATTGGGGTCCAAGAAGAAGAAGAGAGAGAGAGGGACAGAAGGTATATTTGAACAAAGCATAACTGTGAACTTCCCTAATGTGGGGAAGGAAACAGGCATTTAAGTCCAGGAGGTAAAGAGAAGCCCCCTCAAAATCAATAAAAATATTTCAACACTCAGACATATAATAGTGAAGCTTGCAAATTTCAGAAATAAAGAGAAAATCCTGAAAGCAGCTCAAAGCAGGAACTCCTTAACATACAATGGTAGAAACATTAGACTGGCAGTAGACCTATCCACAGACACCTGGCAGGCCAGAAAGGGCTGGCATGATATATTCAGGGCACAAAATGAGAAAAACATGTAGCCAAGAATACTTTATCCAGCAAGGCTGTCATTCAAAATGGAAGGAGAGATAAAGAGCTTCCAGGACAAACAGAAACTAAAAGAATTTGTGATCACTACACCAGCCCTGCAAGAAATATTAAAGGGGATCCTGTAAGCGAAGAGAGAGCCCAAAAGTAACACAGACCAGAAAGAAACAGAGACAATCTACAGAAACAGGGACTTTACAGGCAATACAATGGCACTAAATTCATATCTGTCAGTAGTTACAATGAATGTAAATGGTCTAAATGCTCCAATCAAAAGACACGGGGTATCAGATTGGCTAAAAAAAAAAGCAAGACCCATCCATATGCTGTCTCTAAGGGACTCATTTTAGACCTAAAGACACCTCCAGATTGAAAGTGAGGGGATGGAGTACCATTGATAATGGAAATGGACATCAAAAGAAAGCTGGAGTAGCAATTCTCATATCAGACAAATTAGATTTTAAACCAAAGACTGCAGTAAGAGATTAAGAGAGACCCTATATCATACTTAAAGGGTCTATCCAACAGGAAGATCTAGCAATTATAAATATTTATGTTCCTAACACAGGAGCAGACAATTATATAAACCAATTAATAACAAAATTAAAGAAACATTGATAATAATACAATAATAGGAGGGGAATTCAACACCCCACTCACAGCAGTGGAAAGATCATCTAAGCAGAAGATCAACAAGGAAACAAGGGCTTTGAATGACACCCAGGACTAGATGGACTTCACAGATATATACAGAGCATTCTATCCTAAAGCAACAGAATACACATTCTTCTCCAGTGCACATGGAACATTCTCCAAAATTGATCACATACTGGTTCACAAATCAGATCTCAACTAGAACCAAAAGATTGGGATTATTCCCTGTATATTTTTAGACCACAATGTTTTGAAACATAAACTCAATTACAAGAGGAAATTTGGAAGGAACTCAAACACTTGGAGGTTAAAAAGCACCCCACTAAAGAATGAATGGGTTGGGGCGCCTGGGTGGCTCAGTTGGTTAAGCGACTGCCTTCGGCTCAGGTCATGATCCTGGAGTCCCGGGATCGAGTCCCACATCGGGCTCCCTGCTCAGCGGGGAGTCTGCTCCTCCCTCTGACCCTCCCCCCTCTCATGCTCTCTCTATCTCAGTCTCTCTCTCAAATAAATAAATAAAATCTTAAAAAAAAAAAAAAAAAAAAAAAGAATGAATGGGTCAACCAGAAAATTAAAGAAGAATTTAAAAGTCATGGAAACAAATGAAAATGAAACACAGCTACCAAAACCACTGGGATGCTGCAAAGGCAGTCCTAAGAGGGAAGAACATAGCAATACAAGCCTTTCTCAAAAAATTAGAAAAGTCTCAAATATCTAAGCTAAACTTACACCTAAAAGAGCAGGAGAAGGAAAGCAAATAAAACCTAAACCAAGCAGAAACAGAGAAATAATAAAAATTAGAGCAGAAATCAATGAAATAGAAACCAAAAGAACAGAAGAACAAACAATGAAACTAGAAGCTGGTTCTTTGAAGGAAATAATAAGATCAGTAAACCCCTGGCCAGACTTATCAAAAAGAAAAGAGAAAGGACCCAAATTAACAAAATCATGAATGAAAGATGAGAGATCGCGACCAACAACAAAGAAATACAAACAATTTTAAGAACATATTACGAACAACTATATGCCAACAAATTAAGCAATTTAGAAGAAATGGATGCATTCCTAGAAACATATAAACATCAAAACTGACACAAGAAGAAATAGAAAACCTGAACAGACCTATAACCAACAAAGAAATTGAATCAGTTATCAAAAATCTCCCAACAAAAAAAAGAGTCCAGTGCCAGATGGCTTCCCAGGGGAATTCTATGAAACATTTAAGGAAGAATTAATACCTATTCTTCTTAAAGTTTTCAAAATATTAGAAATGTAAGGAAAACCTCCAAATTCATTCTATGAGGCCAGCATTACCTTGATATTAAAACCAAAGACCCCATCAAAAAGGAGAATTACAGACCAATATCCCTGATGAACATGGATGCCAAAATTCTCATGAAGGTAACAACCAAAAGGATCCAACAGTACATTAAAATGATTATTCACCACCACCAAGGGGGTTTTATTCTTGGTCTTCAAGGGTGGTTCAACATTGGCAAATCAATCAACACACATCACATTAATAAAAGAAAGGACAAGAACCATATGATCCTCTCAATTGATGCAAAAAAAAAATTGACAAAATACAGCATCCTTTCTTGATTAAATATCTCTATAGTGTAGGGATAGAGGGAACATACCTCAATATCATAAAAGCCATATACAAAAAGCCCACAGTGAATATAATTCTCAATGGAGAAAAACTGAGAGCTTTTCCCTTAAAGTCAGGAACATGACAGTGATGCCCATTCTTACCACTATTGTTGAGCACAGTACTGAAAGTCCTAGCCTCAGCAATCAGACAACAAAAGGAAATAAAAGGCATTCAACTTGGCAAAGAAGTCAAAATCTCACTCATCACAGACGACATGATACTTTATGTGGAAAACCCAAAAGACTCCACCCTAAAATTGCTAGAACTCATACAGGAATTCAGAATTGTGGCAAGATATAAAATCAATGCACGGAAATCAGTTGCATTTCTAGAGTCTAACAATGAGACAGAAGAAAGAGAAATTAAGGAATTGATCCCACTTACAATTGCACCCAAAACCATAAGATATCTAAGAATAAACCTAACTAAATAAGTAAAGGATCTGTACTCTAAAAATTACAGAACATTTATGAAAGAAGTTGAGGATGACACAAAGAAATGGAAAAACATTCCATGCTCATGGATTTGAAGAACAAATATTATTAACCTGTCTATGCTACACAGAACAATCTACACATTCAATGCAATCTCTATCAAAATACCATCAACATTTTTCACAGAGATGGAATAATCCTAAAATTTGTATGGAATCAGATAAGACCCTGAACAGCCAGAAGAATGTTGAAAAAGAAAACCAAATCTGGTGGCATCACAATGCTGTACTTCAAGCTATATTACAAAGCTGTAATCATCAAGAGTGTATGGTCCTGGCACAAAAACAGACTCATAGATAAGTGAAACAGAATAGAGTGCCCAGAAATGGACCCTCAACTCTGTGATCAAGTAATCTTTGACAAAGCAGGAAAGAAGTTCCAATGGAAAAAGGCAGTTTCTTCAAAAATGGTGTTGGTAAAATTGGGCAGCCACATGTCCAGGAATGAAACTGGACCATTTTCTTACACCATACAAAACAATAAACTCGAAATGGATGAAAGACCTAAATGAATGCATCAAAATCCTAGAGGAGAAAACAGGCAGTGCCCTCTTTGATCTTGGCTGCAGCAACTTCTTGCTAGACACATCTCTAAAAGCAAGGGAAGCAAAAGCAAAAATGAATTATTGGGACTTCATCAAGATAAAAAGCTTCTGCACAGCAAAAGAAACAGTTAACAAACTTAAAGGCAACCTACAGAATGGGAGAAGATATTTGTTAATGACATATCAGATAAAAGGGCTAGTATCCAAGATCTATGAATAACTTATCGAACTCAACATCCAAAAAACAAATAGTCCAGTCAAGAAATGAGCAGAAGACATGAACAGACATTTCTCCAAAGAAGATATACAAATGGTCAACAGACACATGAAAAAATGCTCCACATCACTGGGAATCAGGGAAATACAAATCAAAACCACAATGAGATAACCCTTCTGACCAGTCAGAATGGCTAAAATTAACAACACAGGAAACAACAAATGTTGGCGAGGATGCAGAGAAAGGGGAACCCTCTTACACTGTTGGTGTGAATGCAAGCTGGTACAGCCACTGTGGAAAACAGTATGGAGGTTCCTCAAGAAGTTAAAAATAGACCTAAACCCAGCAATTGTGCTACTAAGTATTTATCACAAAGATACAAATGTATTGATCTGATGGGGCACATGTACCCCAATGTTTATAACAGCAATGTCCACAATAGCCAAACTATGGAGCCAAGAGCTCAGATGTCCTTTGACAGATGAATGGATAAAGAAGATGTGGTGTGTATACCAATGGAATATTATTCAGCCATCAAAAAGAATGAAATCTTGCCATTTGTAATGACATGGATGGAACTAGAGTGTACTATGCTAAGGGAAATAGATCAGTCAGAGAAAGACAAATGTCATATGATTTCACCCGTACATGGAATTTAAGACACAAAACAGATGAACATTGGGAAAGGAAGGAAAAATAAAATAAAAACAGAGAGGGAGGTAAACCATAAGAGATGCTGAACTCTAAGAAACAAACTAAGGGATCCTGAAGGGGAAGTGGGTGGGGGGATGGGATAACTGGATGTTATATGCAACTAATGAATCACTAAATTCTACCTCTGAAACTAATGATAAACAAAAAAAAAAAAAACAAAGTAAAATTTAGTTAAAGTTGAACACTCCTGGGGGGTGCCTGGCTGGCTCATTCACAAGAGCATGTGACTCTTGATCTCGGGGTCATGGGTTCAAGCCCCACATTGGGTGTTGAGATTACATACATACATACATACATACATAAATAAATAAATAAATAAATAAATAAATAAATAAATTTAAAAATTTTAAAATTGAACACTCCTGTATGACTGATTGTGAAAGGGTAGCAGAAGAGAGCTTCTTTCTGGTGATAGTATACTTTTGTATTCTGATGGTTGTGGTAGTTATACGTGGTAGGATTTATAAAAAAATACACAAATCATTACATCAAAACTAATGTTTTGATGATGTATGGTGACTAACATAACATAATAAAGTAAAATAAAATTAAAAAAATACACAAATAAATGGTTGAATGCATGTAAAATTTGATGAAATCTGTATAAGGTCTATGATTTACTTAATAGTATTGTACCAATGTCAATGTCCTGGTTTTGATAATGTACTATGGTTATATAAGATTTTATCATTGTGGAAAGCTGGGTAGAGTATATGGGAACTCTATTATTTTTGCAATTTCTCCGGAGTCTTCACTTATTTCAAGATTAAAACTGTTTAATTGAAAAAAAAAAAAAAAAGAACTGACCATCCTTAGATTTCTGGCACCATCCCAGAAATTTCCTGATTGCTAGCCTGATCCAGACTATGGATCAAGTGAAAAGTGTTTTTACAAAGTGTTAACCATGAGACAACTGCTAAATCCCAGCCCTACAACAGAATCACAAAACACCTGGAAATGAGAGGCTCTGTCTGAGACTGCTCTATCAATATCAAGGATGTGAACACATTCTGAAGAAATACTAACCATGTCTCTCAATTCTCTAACTCACTCTTCGCCTTCATCCCTAAACCAGCCAACTGTGTTATTGGAATTAACACCCAGAAATGAGGAGCAGAGTTGTGCTAAGGAAAGGTCAACAACATTGTTATTGAGCTGATTGCAAACAAAGCCCTCAGGCCTCTGATTTACATGTCATATGCCACATGACTTTGCTTATTGTCATCTCTCTTCTAATCACGTATGTGACTTGGTAATATGATGCACTGTCCCAAAGGCTAGTGCGTGACATAGAAACAGTGAGACACTCAAGGAGCAAAAGGCTCTGTCTGCCCTAAGCAGCTGTTCATCAGGGCTACCTCCCTCCTGAGAAAATTCAGGCTCCTAACACGTTAGCTTCCTGTTTTACCATACAAACACACCAGTTTTTGCAGATGTCTTCATTTTCTTCCTTCTTTTCTCCCTTCACGTCTTTTTTAAAAAATCCATCCTTGCTCTTTTTCAAACTCCAGGCTCAAAAAGCCCCAGTGACCACATCATTCAACCCTGGCATAAGTGAAGGGAAATGACAATTTTTCAAAGGAGGACAAAAGTGATATAATATATACAAACCTTTGCCTCAACTAGTATTGGTGTAAGGTAGTTTAAAAAAACAGCTTGAGTTCTAAACTTAACCAGATGGAAATGTGCCTGCTGAGAGTTGGACTTAATTCAGAAAAGATTGTTAGCCAATAGACAAACTAATTTAGACCAGCATATGCCAAAAATGGTCAATCAAGTTGTCCCAAGTGTGACTCCCCCATAGCAGATGCCACTGTCTCTCTGAAGGCTTTTGAGTGTCATCTTTCAACATGGAGGTGGGTTTTTATGTGTACACATAGACATAAATAAGCCTTGGCCTGTAGCTACCCTTCATTTTATTGCACTATGGCCCTATCACTCTATCAGCAAAGAGCATAAGCTCTCTCTTAGGAATTTTAAATGAACACAGATTTTGCAAATCAAACAGAAGCTATTAACATACACAATCCAAGCAACTGTCTTCACTTTTCTATCTTTTCATGTTCCTCTGTTGTAAAAACAACAGAAATTTGTAACTGTACTTGTCCACATTGTCATCACCTAATACAAGTCTGTATTTTTATTTGTCCGTGTTACCTTTCACTCCTTGCCATTTTGTTTATCCAATTTTGACATTTTCAGTTTTCTTTAATATAGACTAAAAATGAAAATTTTCCCTCCTAAAAACAGGCATACATTGGAAGGGCTCTGCTTTCCCAAACCTGGACAATAAAAGGATACTGAAAATGTAATAATGTCCTTTACAGTACAGTACAGTACAGTTCAAGAGGCCCATTCAAATCCATTGCCTCATCACATCCTTATGACAAGCTTGCAAGGCAAGCAGGACTCCAGAAACTGACAAAAGGTAGAGGTTCTCTTGTCGGTCCTTCTTTCTGACTAAACCAGAATACAAGCACTTCCCTTCCCTGAAAAGAGCTTCAGAAGCACAGAGGAGGTTCAGGTCATTTCTAAGTGAACCAAATGACATTTCAACAGAGTATTAAAAGATGGGTAACACTTGGACCTGGGGAGAGGCCAAGGGAGAGAATAGAAGGAAACACAGCCAAAGCAAGTTAGGAAAGCATGTGACATATTCAGCAAGCTGTTTGATAGAGTGCAAGATACATGAAGACCAATCTAGGAGACAAGGCTGGAGAAATAAGCTGCAGCCAGATCATGGAGGGTCTTGAATGCCATATTTAAAAGTTTCAATTATTTTCAGTAGACAGAATGATTTTATAAAGAAAAAGTATGCCAAAGAGTCCTTGTATTATTTGTTTTGTTACTCTCTAATCATGTGACCCTGGTCAAGTTAACCTCTCTGTGCTTCAGTTTCCTCATTTGTAAAATGGGTATAATAACAATTCCTATTCCAGAGAGTAATTGTAAGGATTAAGTGAGATAATGTGTGTAAAGCACTTAAGACAGTTCCTGGCACAAAGGAAGCATTCTGTAAATGCTAGATGTTGTTATTATCATAACAATTCATCTTCATAATCAGGCTCTGTTTCCTCAACTGTAAAATGAGATAACTGGACTACTTAATTTCTAAAATCCCTTGACATCTTAAACACTATTATCATCATCTTCTTGCTCCCTCTTATACTTGCTATCCAAAAACCCCAACTCTGAGATGGTGGAAATTTTAGCTTTTTATTAAGAGAGAGGTTAGAAATTATCATGAGGCCCTTAAATATCTCATCCAAATGAATAAACTACCAGTGGTTAGCTAAGAACCTGCAAGCTTCCTTTAGGATAATCACAAGCCTTCTGCGATAAGGAATATAATCAGTTTGGACGAGAAGGCCCAATAATTGTTAGATGTCCTGGGTTGAAGAAGACCAGCTTCCTCTAAAAAAACAACAACAACAACTGCGCAACCACAGGTACACAATTGTGTAGGTTATGAAGCAGTTTCACATTTGAGGCTCACATCAACACTGTGAGATTAATATTGCTATCCTTATTTTTAGAATATGAGGAAATAAAGACATAGAGATAGGAATGACTCTCCCAAGGTCACACAGCTGGCTAGTGGTAGAGTCAGCACTCAAACCAAGGTCTCTAATATTGTGCTTGTCCTTACCACCACAGATCAGCATCTCCACTACCTCACTTAGAGATATAGCAACCTGTTAATTTGCCCAATTTAATTCAAAGAGGTGGACTGAGCCTGCCAGAGAAATGGCAACCCATTTGGCTGTCTGCAGAAATACCAATAACAATATGTAACAACAGAAATTTGTGGGAAAGCAGTTGAAACAATTATAGAAAAATGAGATCTTTGACTTATGTGAAAAATTTCTGCCCTTCCTCATTTGTATGGAGAACTAAAGGTGGACCTAAACTCTGTTTTCACTGAGAACAAGTAGATGGTAACATGATTCTGGATCTTTAGTTAAGATACATGGATAAATTATTTAAAAGAATAAAGAATCTATGTCAAGAGATAAAGTTTCAAGAAATTAGGAGAAATTGACCACACTTTGTGTTAACCTATTTGTACTAACCACATTGGGCTTTGCATTAAAGTTGTGTTTTCTAAGAACAAAGTTTATTTATCTATTTATTTTTATTTTTAATTTGTTTATTTGAGATAGAGCACAAGCAGAGGGAGGGACAGAAGGAGAGGGAGAAGCAGACTCCCCGGTCAGTGCCCCAATGCGGGGCTTGATCCCAGGTCCCCAAGATCACAACATGAGCAGAAGTTAGATGCTTAACCAACTGAGCCACCCAAGGACCCCTAAAGTTGTATTTTATATCTCATCCACTGAACAGTAAGCTTCAAATGAGCAAAGAAGGCATCTTTCTTATCTGGGTGGGAATTTGGTGGGAATTTGACTTAGACTTTGCATATTATAGACACTAGATAAATAACTACTTGTTTAGTGAATCAATCAGCTCTTTCATTTTTTATAGCTTAAGCCAATGATTTTCATCCTGTTATCCACTTTGTGAAGTGAAATGAAAAGGCTATCTTGTTTCATCCCATAATGAAAAGTCATAAGTGAAATTAAGTTTGTAAATCTAAGTGAACAGCTAAAAGTACTAGCAACCTTCATTAACCAACACTTGTGATCTTTAAAAGTTACAATAGCTGGGGGGGAGGAAAAGATGATGGAGGAATAGGGAACCCTATTCCAATTGGTCCCCAGAATTGAGCTGGATATCTACCAGACCACTCTGAACACCCACGAAATCAGCCTGATATGTAAGAAGATATATCTGGATCTCTACAAACAGAATATCACAAGCGGTTGGTTTCCAGGTATGAAGCAGGGAGCCGTGATTCCATGGGTACATATCCAAAGATAAACGGAAGGGAGAGGGAGTAGTGGGGATCCTACCACTGGTGAGCAATAGCCTCCTGCACTGGAGACAAGGCACAGACCTGAAGACCAGTAGCAGCGGGGAAAGGACTTTAGGGCAGCTCCCTTGGACTGAAACCTGGAGTGGTGGGGCCATGTGTGCAAACGTGTGTTTTAGAAGCACAAAGGGTAAAGACATGCCCTGACCTGGAGGCGAGGACTGGGAGCCCTGCTGAGGGGAGCATAACCCAGGATGCTACAGTTTATAGCAGCACAGACAGAAGTGGAGATAGTGTGGCCTGGAGAGCTCACTGAAGAACAGACTGCAATCTCTCTGTTCTGAGGGTTGAAAATGATCTCTTCTGCCTTGACTCTTGGAAGAGACATGGAAAACCTCCAGGGAGAGCTGCCAGAGAACAAAAATCCCCCCAAAATGGTTTTCACTGAGGTCAGCAGCCCCCCACAAGGGGCAGGGCAACTCTGCCATAACAGGATTGCCTGAGTAACAGCCCACCAGGCCCCTCCCCCAGAAGACGGGCTGGGAGAACAAGAGGCCAACAACCCTAAGGTCCCAATAAAACAGGTGCATCTTGCTTGGGTTGTGGTCAATAAATTGGACTCCATATATTCCCTCAACCACCCCTCAACAGAATGACTAGGAAGAGGAACCCCCAAAATAGGAAAGACTCAGAGGTTGTGACTTCTACCACAGATTTACAAATGGGTACAGGTATAACCAAGATGTCAAAAATGGACTTCAGGGTAGCAGTTGTGAAGACAATAGCTACAATGGAAAGATTGATTAATGGCAACATAAAGTCTCTAAGGGCCGAAAAGAAAGCTGAGCTGGCAGAACTTAAAAATGCTATCAATGAGATCCAATCTAATCTAGATAATCTAACAGCTAGGGTAAATTAGGCAGAAGAACAAATTAGTGATCTAGAAGACCAATTGATAGAAAAGAAGGATAAAGGGGAGGCCAGGAAGAAACAACTCAAAATCCATGAAAACAGAATCAGAGGAATAAATGACACCATGAAACGTTCCAATGCCAGAATCACTGGGGACCCTGAGGGGGTGGAGAGACAGAGAGGACTAGAAGATATATTTGAACAAATCGTAGCTGAGAACTTCCCTAATCTGGGGAATGAAACATTCATGTCCTAGAGACAGAGAGGACCCCTCCCAAGATCAAGGAAAACAGGCCAACACCCCAGCATGTAGTAGTAAAACTCGCAAATCTTAGAACCAAAGAAACCATCTTAAGGGCAGTTAGGGGGAAGAGATTCCTTGTGTACAGAGGGAGGAACATCAGAATAACGTCAGACCTATCCACAGAGACCTGGCAAGCCAGAAAGGCCTGGCAAGTCATATTCAGGGTACTAAACGAGAAGAACACGCAGCCAAGAATATCCGGCAAGGCTGTCATTTAGAATGGATGAGAGATGCAGAGCTTCCAAGACTGGCAGAAACTGAAAGAATATATGACCACTAAGCCGGCCCTGCAAGAAATATTAAGGGGGGTTCTATAAAAGGAGGAAGACCTCAAGAGGGATATACAACAGAAGTTTACAGAGATAATCTATAGAAACAAGGACTTCACAGTCAACATGATGACAATAAATTCATATCTTTCAATAATCTCAACGTGAATGGCCTAAATGCTCCCATAAAACAGCACAAGGTTGCAGATTGGATACAAAGACAGAACCCAGCCATATGCTGCCTACAAGAGACTCATTTTGAACCTAAACGTACATCCAGACTGAAAGTGAAGGGATGGAGATCCATCTTCCATGCCAACGGACTTCAAAAGAAAGCTGGGTTAGCAATTCTTATATCAGACAAGTTAGATTTTAAACTAAAGACTGAACTTAGAGACACAGAAGGACACTCTATCATTCTTAAAGGGTCTATCCAACAAGAAGATCTAATGATTGTGAATATCTATGCCCCCAACATGGGAGCAGCCATCTACATAAGCCAACTGTTAACCAAAACAAAGAGACATATTGATAATAATATGTTAATTGTAGGAGACCTCAATACTCCACTCTCAGCAATAGACAGATCATCTAAGTAGAAAATCAACAAAGAAACAAGAGCTTTGAATGACAGACTGGACCAGATGGACCTCATAGATAAATACAGAACATTCCACCCTAAAACAACAGAATACTCATTCTTCTCCAGTGCACACGGAACTTTCTCCAGAATAGACCACATACTGGGTCACAAATCATGTCTCAACCGACACCAAATGACTATGATTCCCTGCCTATTCTCAGACCATAATGCTTTAAAACAGGAACTCAATCACAAGAAAAAATTTGGAAGAAATTCAAACACTTGGAAGCTAAAGACCACTCTGCTCAAGAATGTTTGGGTCAACCAGGAAATCAAAGAAGAACTTAAACAATTCATGGAAACCAATGAGAACGAAAGCACATCAGTCCAAACCCATTGGATACTGCAAAGGCAGTCCTAAGGGGGAAATACCTAGCCATCCAAGCCTCACCCAAAAAAATAGAAAAATCCCGCATTCATCAACTAACTTTACACCTTAAAGAACGAGAGAAAAAGCAACAAACGATGCCTAATCCACAAATTAGAAGAGAAATAATTAAGATTAGAGCAGAGATCAATGAAATAGAAACCAGAAACACAGTAGATCAGATCAATGAAACTAGAAGTTGGTTCTTTGAAGGAATTAATAAGATCGATAAACCACTGGCCAGATTTAGCCAAAAGAAAAGAGAAAGGACCCAAATTAATAAAATTATGAATGAAAGGGGAGAGATCACGACTAACAACAAGGAAATAGAAACGATTATTAGAAATTATTATCAACAACTATATGCCAATAAGCTGAGCAACCTGGATGAAATGGACGCCTTCCTGGAAACCTATAAACTACCAAGACTGAAAGAGGAAGAAATTGACAACCTGAATAGGCCAATAACCAGTAACAAGATTGAAGCAGTGACCTAAAACCTCCCAAAAAACAAGAGTCCAGAGCCTGATGGATTCCCTGGGAAATTCTACCAAACATTCAAAGAAGACATAATACCTATTCTCCTGAAGCTGTTTCAAAAAATAGAAACAGAGGGAAAGCTTCCAGACTCATTCTAGGAAGCCAGCATTACCTTAATCCCCAAACCAGGCAAAAACCCCATCAAAAAAGAAAATTTCAGACTGATATCCCTGATGAATATTTATTCCAAAATTCTCAACAAAATCCTAGCTAATAGCATCCAACAATACATTAAAAGGATCATCCACCACAACCAAGTGGGATTTAGCCCCGGGATGCAAGGGTGGTTGAACATTTACAAATCAATCAATGATAGAACACATTAATAAAAGGAGAGAGAAGAACCATATGGTCCTCTCAATTGATGCAGAAAAAGCATTTGACAAAATACAGCATCCTTTCCTGATTAAAACTCTTCAAAGTATAGGGATAGAGGGAACATTCCTTAAGTTAATAAAAATCCACCTATGAAAAACCCACAGCGAATATCATCCTCAATGGGGAAAAGATGAGAGCCATCTCCTTAATATTAGGAACGAGTCAAAGATGCCCACCCTTGCCACTATTGTTCAACATAGTACTAGAAGTCCTAGCAACAGCAATCAGGCAACGAAAAGAAATAAAATGTATTCAAATTGGCAAAGAAGAAGTCAAACTCTCTCTCTTCGCAGATGACATGATACTTTATGTGAAAAATTCAAGACTCCACCCCCAAATTAATAGAACTCATACAGCAATTCAGTAATGTGGCAGGATACAAAATCAATGCACAGAAACCCCCATTCCTTTCTTATACACTAACAATGCAGCTGTAGAAAGAGAAATTAGAGAAATGATTCCATTTACAATAGCACCAAAAACCATAAGATACCTCCAAATAAACCTATCCAAAGAGGTAAAGGATCTATACTCTAGGAACTACAGAACACTAATGAAAGAAATTGAAGAAGACACAAAAAGATGGAAAAACATTCCATGCTTATGGATCGGAAGAATAAACATTGTTAAAATGTCTATGCTACCCAGAGCAATCTATACCTTCAATGCCATCCCGATCAAAATTCCAATGACATTTTTCAAGGTGCTGGAACAAACAATCCTAAAATTTGTATGGAATCAGAAAAGACCCCGAATCGCCAAGGAGATGTTGAAAAAGAAAAACAAAGCTGGGGGCATCACGTTGCCCGATTTCAAGCTATATTACAAAGCAGTGATCACCAAGACAGCTACTAGCACAAAAACATATAGACCAATGGAACAGAAGAGAGAGCCTAGATATGGACCCTCAACTCTATGGTCAACTAATCTTTGACAAAGCAGGGAAAAACATGCAATGGAAAAAAGACAGTCTCTTCAATAAATGGTGCTGGGAAAATTGGACAGGCACATGCAGAAGAGTGAAACTTGACCATCTCTAACACCACACACAAAGTTAAACTCAAAATGGATGAAAGACCTCAATGTGAGACAGGAATCCATTGAAATCCTAGAGGACAACATAGGCAATAACCTCTTTCACATCGGCCATAGCAACTTCTTTCAGGATACATCTCCAAAAGCTAGTGAAACAAAAGCAAAAATGAACTCTTGGGACTTCATCAAGATAAAAAGCTTCTGCACAGCAAAAGAAACAGTCAACAAAACAAAGAGGCAACTCAGAGAATGGGAGAACATATTTACAAATGACTCTACAGGCAAAGCGCTAATTTCCAAGGTCTATAAAGAACTTCTCAAACTCAACACCCAAAAAACAAATAATTCAGTCAAAAAATGGGCAGAAGACATGAACAGACACTTATCAAAAGAAGACATACAAACAGCTAACAGACACATGAAAAAATGTTCATCATCATTAGCCATCAGGGAAATTCAAATCAAAACCACATTGAGATACCAACTTACACCAGTTAGAATGGCCAAAATTGACAAGGCAAGAAACAACAAATGTTGGAGAGGTTGTGGAGAAAGGGGAATCCTCTTACACTGTTGGTGCAAATGCATGTTGGTATAGCCACTTTGGAAAACGGTGTGGAGGTGCCTCAAAAAATTAAAAATAGAGCTACCCTATGACCCAGCAATTGCACTCCTGGGTATTTACCCCAAAGACACAGATGTAGTGAAAAGAAGGGCCATATGCACCCCAATATTCATAGCGGCAATGTCCACAATAGCCAAACTGTGGAAAGAGCCGAGATGCCCTTCAACAGATGAATGGATAAAGAAGATGTGGTCCATATATACAATGGAATATGACTCAGCCATCAGAAAGGATGAATACCCAACTTTTACATCAACATGGATGGGACTGGAGGAGATTATGCTAAGTGAAATAAGTCAAGCAGAGAAAGTCAATTATCATATGGTTTCACTTATTTGTGGAACATAAGGAATAGCATGGAGGACATTATTAGAAGGAAGGGAAAAATGAAGGGGGGGATATTGGAGGGGGAGATGAACCATGAAAGACTATGGACTCTGAGAAACTGAGGGTTTTAGACGGGAGGGGGGGGATGGGTAAGCCCGGTGATGGGTATTAAGGAGGGCACGTATTGCATGGAGCACTGGGTGTTTTATTAAAACAATGAATCATGGAACACTACATCAAAAACTAATGATGTACTGTATGGTGACTAACATAACATAATAAAATTAAATTAAATTAAAAAAACTTACAATAGCTTGTGGAGGAAGATGGCAGAGTTGGAAGACCCTAAGTTCATTCTGTCCCATGTTTACAAGTAGTTATGACTCACATCCTAGTCAATAAACTGAAGAGCAATCAGAACACTGGCAGAATAAACCCCACAATTAAATGTACAGAAGAAGCCACATCAGAGAGTTTAGGTAGGCCAGACTACCTGTGGTTGGGAGCAGGCAGCAGGAGGGAGGGAGCTGTGGCCATGGAGAGGGGAAAACGCCAGGGAACCCACACAGGGAAATAAATCCCTATAACATCTGGCCTTGAAACCAGAAGGGCTGAATTCCATGAGTTTGTATAACGAGCAGGACTTGGATTCTGGGGACTTTAAAAGTCAGCTAACTTAGCCTTAGGTGAGTGATAGCTAGGTCCCTTGCTTTTAAAAAGACAACAGCCCACAGAAAGGTAACATAGAATTGACAGTTTGTGCAATGCCTGGGATAGACAGGAAGGACATCTGTTAGTAAAGATTTTGGAGTGTGTTGGAAGACTTCTCCAGGAATAAGGAGCTGGCAGGCACCATTTTCCTCCCCCTACTCCCAACATAAACACAATCACCTGTGGGAGGTGGCACTGCACAGACACTTAGTTACCTAACCTGCTAGTAGTGTGCCCAGCCCATGAGTGTTCCTGAGGACTCACCCACTCTAAGCCTAGGCCCAGAGCTCAGCACAAATTTAACCCTGAACAGGCCTCTCCCAGCTGCTGCCTCTGCACTGCACTCCAGTGGCCATCAAACTTCAGTGCGTCTGGTCTAGGACTAATGGCTCAGCTCAAATTTTGCTAATGTCAGGTGCACCCCACACATCCACTTTGCACAGACACCGAATGCCCCTAGCTGCCATTTCACTTCACATTCAGCCACCACAAAGAGAGACAACCTCCACCCCTGGCTGCTTCCACGGGCCTTGTCCCTAGCCACTGCTGCTAAGTCATGCCATGCCACAAGCCACTGCCATGCTTCAGGGGATCTGGCCTAGGACTAGCAGCTCAGTGCAAATTTTGCTAACACTGCTGCCCTGCCCCCAAGTCCTCCTACTGTCATGTCCCCTCAGAGCTGGCCTGCCTTGGTCTCGCTAACACCACAGAGAGAAAGCATAGCTCACAGCAGACAGTCAGTGCAGACATCTGGACTGAAAGGAAAAGTGACTCAGACATAATAGCAGGACACAAACATCACACATAGGAGACTCCCCTGAAGTGCCAGTTTCTGGTGAACAGGGGACACTGCACTGCAAAGTACTCCAGGTTCTCTTCTTCATAGTGCCACTACTCTCAAGAGCAGAAGACATAGCTGACATTCCTAACACAGAAACAGTCACAGAGAGGTAGACAAAATGAGGAGACAGAGGAATTTGTCTCAAATGAAAGATCACAATAAAATCACAGCAGGAGATCTAAATGAAACAGAAATAAGTAGTATGCTTGATAGAGAATTTAAAATAATGATCATAAAGGTATTCACCAGACTTCAGAAAAGGGTGAAGGATATCAGTTACAAAGAGATAAAAACTAACATCAGAAATGAGGAACTCAATAAATGAAATTAAAAATACAATAGATGGAATAAATAGTAGGCTACAGGAAGCAGAAGAATGTCCCAGTGCCCTGGAGGATAGAGTAATGGAAAGCAATCAAGCTGAACAGGTGGGAGACAAACAAGTACTGTATAGTGAGAATAGATGTAGAGAACTCAGTGACTTCATCATGGGGATGAAGTGACTTCATCAAGCATAATAACAGTTGCATTATAGGGTTCCCAGAAAGAGAAGGGAGAGAAAAGGGGACAGAAAATGTATTTGAAGAAATAATAGCTGAAAACTTCCCAAATGTGAGGAGAGGATTAGAGATCCAGATTCAGGAGGCATAGAGATTCAGGAGGCATAAATATCCCCCAACAAACCCAACTCAAAGAGGTCTACACTGAAACACATAATAATTAAAATGGCAAAAAAAATAGTGATAAAGAAAAAAATTTAAAGGTTGCAAAAGAAGACAGTTACATTCAAAGGAAATATCATAAGGCTATCGGGATTTTTCAGCAGAAACGTTGTAGGCCAGAAGAGAGTGGCATGATATATTCAAAGTGCTGAAAGGCAAAAATCTGCTGCCAACAATATTGTATCCAAGCAAGGCTAACATTCAGAATAGAAAAAGAGATGGTTTCTCAAACAAACTAAGGGGGTCCTTGACCACTTAACCAGCTCTACAAGAAATATTAAAGGGGACTCTCTGAGTAGAAAGGAAGACCATATGTGAGAATATAAAACACAAAGAAAACACAAAAGAAGAAAAGGAAGTATTTCTGTAAAAATCAGTCCAGGGATTCATATAACAAAAAGATGTAAATTAAGATACCAAATATCTCAAACATGGAGGGGAGAGGATTAAAGAATGAATTCAACATTAAGCAACCATCTGCTTAATATAGATTGCTATATGCAGAAGATGGAATTTAAGAAACAAAACAGATGAACATAGGGAGAAAAAGAGAGGCAAACTATAAAACAGACTCTTAACTATATAGAACAAATTGTGGGTTGTTGGAGGGGAGGTAGGTGGGGAAGGGGCTAAATGGGTGATGGGTATTAAGGAGGGCATTTGTTGTAATGAGCACTGGGTGTTATATGTAAGTGATGAATCACTAAATTCCATGCCTGAAACTAATATTACATTATATGTTAACTAAATGGAATTTAAATAAAATTTGAAACAGACAAAAGAGGTAAACTCAATGGTAAACACAAATCAAAAAGCAGTAATAGATGTACAAAAAATAAAGAGTAAGGAACCCAAGTATATCGTTAAAGAAAAACAACAAACCATGAGAGAGAGAAAGAGTGGAAAGGATTAGAGAAAGGCTACAAAACAACGACAAAACAAGTAACAAAATGGCAATAAATACGTATCTATCAATAATTACTTTGAATGTGGACTAAATGCTCCAAACAAAAGACATACGGTGTCAGAGTGAATTAAAAAAAAACAAAAAAAACATATCCAGGGGCACCTGGGTGGCTCAGTTGGTTAAGTGTCCAACTCTTGATTTTGGCTCAGGTCATGATCTCAGGGTTGTGGGATTGAGCCACGTGTTGGGCTCTGTGCTCAGTGAGGAGTCTTCTTGAGATTCTCTTTTTCTCCCTCTGCCCTTCCCCCCACTCATGCTCTCTCTAAAATAAATAAATAAATCTTAAAAAAAAAAAAGACCTATCCATATGCTGCCAATAAGAGACTCATTTCAGACCTAAAAACATGGGCAGATTGAAAGTCAGAGGATGGAAAAATATTTACCATAAAAACTGATGTCAAAAGAAAGAGTAACAATACTTACAACAGAAAAACTAGATTTTAAAACAAACACTGTAACAAGAGACAAAGAAGGACACTACATAAAACTAAAGGGACAATCCAACAAGAAGAGCTAACAATTGTAAATATATATGCATCCAACATGGGAGCACCCAAATATATAAAACAGATAATAACAAACATAAAGGAACTAATTAATAATAATACAACAATAGTAGGAGACTTTAACACCCCACTTACATCAATGGACAGATCATCTAAACAGAACATCAACAAGGAAATGGTTGTTTGAATGACACACTGGACCAGATGGTTTTAACAGATATATTCAGAACATTTCATCCTAAAACAGCAGAATACACGTTCTTTTCAAATGCCCATGGAATATTCTCCAGAATAGATAACATATAAGGCCACAAAATTAGCCTTAACAAATTAAGAAAGACTGAAGTTATAACATGAATGCTATGAAACTAGAAGTCAACCACAAGAAAAAAATCTGGAAAGACCACAAATACCTGGAGGTTAAAGAACATGCTACTAAACAATGAATGGGTCAACCACTAAATCAAAGAGGAAATGAAAAAGAACATGGAAACAAATGAAAATGAAAACACAACAGTCCAAAACCTCTGGATGCAGCAATAGTGGTTCTAAGAAGGAAGTTTATAGCATTACAAGCCTACGTAAAGAAGCAAGAAAAATCTCAAACCACCCAAGCTTACACCTAAAGAAGATAGAGAAAGAACAACAACAAAACCCTAAAACCAGCAGAAGGAAGGAAGTAAAGATGAAAGCAGAAATAAATGATATAGAAACTGAGAAAAAAAAGGATAGATTAATAAAAACAGATGCTCATTATTTTTTTAAAAGATTTTATTTATTTATTTGAGAGAGAGAGCAGAGAGAGAGAGAGCACATGAGCAGGGGGGAGGGGCAGAGGGAGAAGGAGAAGCAGACTCCCCAGTGAGCAGGGAGCCCAATATGGGGCTTGATCCCAGGACCCCAGAAGCACGACCTGAGCTGAAGGCAGATGCATAACCAACTGAGCCACACCGGCATCCAAACAGGTGCTCATTCTCTGAAAAAACTCAATAAAATTGATAAACCTATAGCCAGACTTATCAAGAAAAAAAGAGAAAGGACTCAAATAAATAAAATTACAAATGAGAAAGGAGAAATAACAACCAACACCACAGAAATAGAATTATAAGAGAATACTATGAGAAACTATATGCCAACAAACTGGACAACCTGGAAGAAATGGATAAATTCCTAGAAACATAAATAACCAAAATGAAATAGGAAGAAACAGAAAATTTGAACAGGCTGATAACCAGCAATGAAATTGAATCTGTAATAAAAAAAATCTCCCCAGAAAACAAAAGTCCAGGGCCAGATGGCTTCACAGGTAAATTCTACCAAACATTTGAAGAAGAGTTAATACCCATTATTCTTGAGCTATTCCAAAAAAAATAGAAAAGGGAGGAAAATTTCCAAATTCATTCTGTGAAGCCAGCATTATCCTGATACCAAAACTGGATAAAGGTACCACTAAAATAGAGAACTACAGGCCAATGTTCTTGATAAACAGAGATTCAAAAATCCTTAAGAAAATACCAACAAACCAAATTGAACAATACATTACAAAATTATTCACTATGATCAAGTGGGATTTATTCCTGACTTGCAAGGGTGGTTCAGTATTCCTTAATCAATCAATGTAATAATCAATCAATGTAACAATAAGAGAAATGATAAGAACCATATGATCATTTCAATAAATGCATAAAAAGTATTTGACAAAGTACAGCATCCATTCTCGATAAAAACCCTCCACAAAATAGAGGCAACATACCTCAACATAATAGCACCATATATGAAAAATCCACAGCTAACATCATTCTCAATGGGGAAAAACTGAGATCTTTTCCCCTAAGGTCAGGAAGAAGACAAAGATGTCCACCCTCACTACTTCTATTCAACATACTACTGGAAGTTCTAGCCACAGCAATCAGACAACAAAAAGAAATAAAAGTCATTCGAATCAGTAGCAAACAAGCAAAACTTAAACTATTTGTAGATGACAGGATACTATAGATAGAAAACCTGAAAGACTCCACACAACAGCTGATAAAAGAATTCAGCAAAGTCACAGGATAAAAAATCAATGTTCAGAAATCTGTTGCATTTCTATACATCAATAATGAAGTAGCAGAAAGAGAAAATAAGGAATCAATCCCATTTACAATTGCACCAAAAACCATAAGATACCTAGGAATAAACCTAACCAAAGAGGTAACAGATATGTACTCTGAAAATTATAAAACAATGATGAAAGAAATTGAAGATGATACAAAGGAATGGAAACACATTCCATGCTCATGAATTGGAAGAAAAAAATATTGTTAAAATGTCTATATTACCCAAATCAATCTACACATGTAATGCTCTCCCCATCAAAATACCAACAGTATTATTCACAGAACTAGAGCAAACAATCCTGAAATTTGTATGGAAGTACAGAAGACCCCAAATAGCCAAAGCAACCTGGAAAAAGAAAAGTGAAGCTGAAGGCATCACAATTCTGAACTTCAAGTTATATTACAAAGCTGTAGTAATCAAAAACAAGATGGTACTGGTACAAAAATACATATATAGATCAATGGAACCGAAATAAACCCACAACTCTATGGTTAGTTAATTTTCAACAAAGCTGGGAAGAATATCCAATGGGAAAAGAACAATCTCTTGAACAAATGGTGTTTGGAAAACTGGATGGCAACGTGCAAAAGAAAGAAACTGGACCCCTTTGTTTCACCATACACAAACATAAATTCAAAATGGACTAAAGACCTAAAGGTGAGACCTGAAACCTTAAAAATCCTCAAAGAGAACACTGGGAGTAACCTATTTGACCTCTGCTTTAGCAACTTTTTCTATATAGGTCCCCTGAGGTAAGGGAAACAAAAGCAAAAATAAACTATTAGGATTGCATCAAAATAAAAGACTTCTGCACCAGCAAGGAAAGAATCAACAAAATTAAAAGGCAACCTATGGAATGGAAGAAGGTATTTGCAAATGTCATATCCACTAAGGGGTTATCATCCAAAATATATAAAGATCTTATAGAACTCAACATCCAAAAAACAACCTTATTAAAAAGTGGGCATAAGGCATAAACTGGCATTTCTTCAAAGAAGACATCCAGATAGCCAACAGACATATGAAAGATTTTCATCATTAATTATCATCAGGGAAATGCAAATCAAAACTTCAATGAGATATCATTCATCTGTCAGAATGGCTAAAATAAAAAACACAAGAAATAACAGGTGTTGGTGAGGATGTGGAAAAAAGGGAACCCTCTTGCACTGTTGGTGGAAAAGAAAACTGGTGCAGCCACTCTGGGAAACAGTATGGAGGTTCCTCAAAAAGTTAAAAATAGAACTATCCTAGGATCCAGTAATCAGACTACTGGGTATTTACCCAATGAATACAATAACACTAATTCAAAGGGATACATGCACCCCTATGTTTATAGCAGCATTATTTACAATAGCCAAATTATGGGAGCAGCCCAAGTGTCCATAGATTGATTAATTAATGGATAAAGAAGTGACACACAGACACACACACAGACACACACACTGGAATATTCAGCCATTAAAATAATGAAATCTTGCCATTTGCAATGACATGGATGGAGCTAGAGAGTATAATGCTAAGCAAAATAAGTTAGGGAAAGACAAATACCATATGATTTAACTCATATGTGGAATTTAAGAAACAAAACAAATGAGCATGAATAAGAGATTGTGAGAGAGGCAAAGCAAGAAACAGACTCTGAACTATAGAGAATAAATTGATGGTTATCAGAGAGGAGGGGCTGGGGGATGTATGAAATAGGTGATGGGGATTCAGAAGTATACATGTCATGATGAGCACTGGGTGATGCATGGAATTGTTGAATAAGTATATTATACAACTGAAACTACTATAGTACTATATGTTAACTATAGTGGAATTAAAATTTAAAAAATTTAAAATACTAAAATTAAATCACTTATATCTTTAAAAAATAAAGTTACAATAACCAAGATTTAGAAGCAACCAAGTGTCCATTGATAGGTGAATGGATAAGGAGATTATATATATATAATGGAATATTATGCAGCTATAAAAAAGAATGGGATCATGCCATTTGCAACAAAATGCATAGACCTAGAGGGTATTATGCTAAGTGAAATAAGTTAGACTGAGAAAGACAAATGCCATATGAGTCCTTTCATATGTGGAATTTTAAAAAACAAATGAATAAACAAACAAAAAGCAGAATCAGATCTATAAATAGTTAGAACAAACTGATAGTTGCCTGAGAGGAGGGGAATGGTGGGGCATGAATGAAGTTTCCCAGTTATGGAATCAATAACTCAGGGGAATAAAAGGCAGTGTAGGGACTATAGTCAGTGATACTGTTATATGGTGTCAGATTGTAGTCACAGTTGTGGGCATAGCATAACATATAGAGAAGTTTAATCACTATGTTGCATACCTGAAGCATTTTGTGTCAATTATACTGAAGTAAAAATAAATGAACAAATAAATAATAAAAATTCCTGGCCTTTTATATTTTTCTCTTTATGTAAAGACTAAATCAAAGTTTTATGAAGTTAAAAAAAACCAAGATACTTTTAATTGAAAAACTCTACATAGTGCAAAATTCAAGCAGCTCCAGATGATCATTTGTAGGCTGCACTATAATAATAACAACCATTATTGATCACTTCTTATTAGAAGAATGTTACCTCACTTAATCCTTATTAGAACTTATTGCATATCTGGTAAAACTGAACTTCAGTTAGTTAAAGAAACTTGCTTATGGTCACCAGGGATCTAAACCCCCAAGACTGACTGATACTAGAGTCAGTGACCTTGACTAACTATGTTATGTTCCTCTCAAAAGCTTGCTAGAGATTTTCTACACATGAGGGAAAACCAGTATGTGGGAAAATTGGCCCTAAAAGAAATCATGGGATAAAGAATGATCTTTACAGAAAAATGTATCCTGAATCTATCAAGAGATTGTAACTTTAAATTACAAGCAGTTCAAAAACTATTGATTAAATAAAAAGAGACTAGCAACTTATTATTTTAAAAGGATATTTATTAAAGGTGATTAGTTTCTTATTTTTCCAATGCAGGGTACTATTTGTACTTTTTGAATTGTATTGAGAATTGTTATTAATACTTTTTCAGAAAATGAACTCCACCCCCCCTTAACTGTCATTTTAAAAGAGCTCTTGCATTCTTGAATGTGTGTTTTTTAATTTATCATTTGGTCCCAATTCTTCCTATTATGGAAGGCCATCTCTGGTTTTGTAATGAAAGGCATTGAAAATGTGATTTGATAGGGATTGTATTAAATCTGTGGATTTCTTTGGATAGTATGGGCATTTTAACAATATTGGTTCTTCCAATCCATGATAATGGAACATCTATGCATTTCTTTGGGTCATCTTCAATTTTATCAATGTTTTATACTTTTTGGAGTACAGGTCTTTCACTTCCTTGGTTAAGTTTATTCCTAGGTATTTTATTCTTTTTAGTGCAATTCTAAGTGGGATTGTTATCTTAATTCTCTTTCTGCTACTTCATTATTAGTGTATAGAAATGCAACAGATTTCTGTATATTAATTTTTTATCCTGCAACTGTACTGAATTTGTTTATCAGTTCTAGTCATTTTTTGGTGGACTCTTTGGGGTTTTCTATATATAGTATCATATTGTCTGCAAATAGTGAAAGTTTTACTTCTTCTTTACCAATTTGAATCTCTACTTCCAGTACTATGTTGAATAAAAGTGGTAAGATTGGACATCTTTGTCCTTGTTCCTGATCTTAGAGGAAAAGTTCTCAGATTTTTCACCAAAGAGTATGATGTTGGCTGTGGGTGTTTCATGTATGGCCTTTATCATGTTGAGGTATGCTCCCCCAAACCTATTTCGTTGAAAGCTTTTATCATGAATGGATGTTGTACTTTGTCAAATGCTTATTCTGCATCTGTTTAGATGATCATATGGTTTTTATCCTTTCTCTTGTTGATGTGATGTATCATGTTGATAGATTTGAGAATATTGTATCCTTGGAATAAATCCCACTTGGTTGTGGTGAGTGATTTTTTAAATGTATTATTGGATTAGGTTTGCTAACATTTTGTTGAGGATTTTTTGCAAACATGTTCATCAGAGATATTAGCCTGTAGTTTTCTTTTTTTGTAGTGACTTTATCTGATTTTGGTATCAGGGTAATGCTGGTAGGAATGTCCATTGGTGTAGCCACTGTGAAAAACAGTATGGCGGTTCCTCAAAACATTAAAAATAGAATTACCATATGATCCAGTAATTCCACTACTGGGTATTTACCCAAAGAAAACAAAATCACTAATTTGAAAAGATATATGCACCTCCATGTTTATTGCAGCATTATTTATAGCATCCAAGATATGGAGCAGCCCAAGTGTCTATCCATAAATGAAAGGATAAAAAAAGATGTATACACACACACGTGCACACACACACACACACACACTGGAATATTATTTGGTTATAAAAAGAATGGAAATTTTGCCTTTCACTATGACATGGATAGAGATATAGTGTATAAGCTAAGTAAAATAAGTAAATTAAAAATAGAGCTACCTTATGATGCAGCAATTGTACTACTAAATATTTATCCAAAGGATACAAACATTGTGATCTGAAGGGGCACCTGCACCCCAATGTTTATAGCAGCAATGTCCACAATAGCCAGAGTATGGAAAGAGCCCAGATGTCCATAGACAGATGAATGGATAAAGAAAATATGGTATATATACACAATGGAATATTACTCAACCATCAAAAAGGATGAAATCTTACTATTTGCAATGCCATGGATGGAATTGGAAGGTATTATGTTAATCGAAATCAGTCAGAGAAAGAAAATTATCATATGGTTTCACTCATTCGTGGAATTTAAGAAACAAAACAGAGGATCATAGGGGGAGGGAGGGAAAAATAAAATAAGAGAAAATCAGGGGGGGAGACAAACCATAAGAAACTCTTCACTATAGGAAACAAACAGGGTTGCTGGAAGGGAGGTGGGTGAGGTGGTGGGGTGACTGGGTGATGGGCATTAAGGAGGGCACATGATGTAATGAGCACTGGGTGTTATATGCAATTGATGAATAATTGAACTCTACATCTGAAACTAATGATACACTATATGTTAATTGAATTTAAATAAAATAGGATTTAAAAAAGTAAAATAAGTCAGAGAAAAACAAATACCATATGATTTCACTCATATGTGGAATTAAAGAAAGAAAACAAATGAGCAAACAAGGAAAATGAGAAACAAAAAATCAGACTCTTATATACAGAGAACAAATTGGTGGTTGCCAGTTGGGAGGTTGGGGGATGAGTGAAATAGATAAAAGGGATTAAGAGTAAAGTTATATTGATGAGCACTGAAAAATGTAAAGAATTGTTGGAGCATTATATTGTTACCTGAAACTTATATAACACTGTTAATTATACCTCAATAAAAAAAGAAAATTGGATTTAATTAACAAATATGCTTTGTGATAAGGCAGATTTTATTTAAAGTCAATATATTTAAATCACAGGTAAGGAAGACTTGATTTTATAGAACTACAAAATATTGGCATTTGAAGGAAAGTTAGGGGTCAGTGAGAATAATCCTGTATTTGACTCATGAATCAGATTATTAACTACAACATCTCTGACATTTTTCTTGGAAAAATGTTTTCTTGCTGTTTGCTGTAGCCTTGATGCAGGTTCTTTAACTCACAGTAGATTTCATTTTAGAAGGTACACACTAATACACTTTAAAGCGATGTATCATTTTTTCACTCTTTTCAGATTAATTTTGCACTTACATAAGGAAACTAAATAATGTCTTTTTTTTTTAATTTGCTAAAGCTAATTGAAGTAGATGCTTGTGGGGTCATTGGAAGGCAAATCATTTACTATTCAGCAGACTAATCATTGATATTGTTAAGTTATTTTTGGCTAGACCATATTTAAAAAAAGGAATTAAGGTGTTTTATTTTAACAAAAACAACCTTTTCTGGAATATTTTCCTTTCCTAAAACATATATATTTATTTTAATAAGAAATGAATATGAACTCTCAAATTGTTCACTTAGTGATGTAAGTGTATATTTAACTAAAATTTTAAATAAAAATCAAGTCCCTTTCCATCCATAAAACTAAAAATATTTTAGTAAAGAACTTGGTTTTCATCTTCAACATTCTATTTGTACGCTTGAAAGACTAATATTCTTTTTTTATATTTTCAAAATTCTCAAAAATGAAAATGTCTAATGGGAGAAAATAATCCCTCTTTATCTGTATATGAAGCTTTCTAGGATTATAACCCAGATCCATCCCCGTGAGCATCTGAATTCAGGTATGTATGGGCTTTCTATTCATTTGCCAGTGTGACTTTGTAGCAAGCCTCAACAGCAAGACTATATTGTTGAAGGATTGATCATTGACGAATATTTTCTGAGTGCCTGCTTTATACCCAGTGCTGTGCTGGAGGCTGGGGATGTAAAGATAATTCCAACTCAGATCCAATCCTTACCATTGAGTTCAATGGTGGGCCAGAGATGCTAAAAAACAATTATAATGCAATGTGCTATAACAGGATTGTACACAACATAGAGAACAAATTGACTACCTCTGCCTTAGGAAGTCAGGGAAGTCTTCACAAAGGAACTGACTTATGAGTTGAACTGATAGATAAATAGGAGTTCACCAAGCAGAGATAATGGGCAGGGCATTCCAAGCAGAGGGAATAAGATGTACAAAAGCATGGAGGTATGAATAAGCATGGCATATTAGGAAACTTTTTAAAAGGTTAGTATGACTGGAGCATACACATGTGGTAATTAAGTGGTAGGATATGAGGTTGAAAGGATGGATCAGCTATAGCTTGTGAAGAACCCTGTTTGCTAAAGATGTAAGGATGCTTTTCCTGTCGGCATTGAAATGTTATTAATGGTTTTCAACAAGGAAATGATAGGATGAGTTTTGTAGCTTTTAAAAAGGTCACACCAGCTGTGATATGAAAGATTAAATAGGGTCAACAAGACTTAAAGTAGTGAAACTGGTGAGGTTTCTATGGTAGTCCAGAATGAGGGTTTGACCTAGGACAGTGGCATAAGGAGAAAAAGGGAAGGGAGCATATCCACAAGACATTTCTGAGGTAGAATAGATTTGGATAAAGGAGAGAAGGGAGACAAGGATGACTCAGATTTCCAGGATACAGGGTAAAATTGTAGGGAGGGTAACAAGTTCAGTTTGAAAGTCCTGAAGGACAGCTATATAGAAAGAGCATGTTCTATACTTATTTAGTTCAGAAATATATGCCAGATAATGTTGTGGCAGGATGCTTGCTAGACATTTATGTCAGATTCTTTTAGTCTTGGCAAGGTCCAGTTATTGACAATTCTCTGAGAGAGAGAGCCACATATTCTAGTGTGAAGGTACTTTGTAAACCTTTGAGACTTGTTGATTTGCTAAGAACACTTTTCTAAGCTGTTTTACTATCATTTCTATTTCACATCAGTCTCAGAATGCACATAGATTGGTTCTCCAGTTCCTGTTGAATGTCTATTTTCTAGGCCAGGCCCTGTACTAGATGCTGAGGATACCAGGATGAGTGAGATTTAGTTTCAGCCCTCCCAATTCTCAGGGCCTAGTGAGAAGTATGTAGAAGTCTTTCTGATATTCCCTCAAACATTAAAGTCAACTACCTGTTCTTCTGGCATTTAACCCAGATTTGGGGAGAATGTGGGTAAGCTTTGAAAAGAGCAAGCCATTGTCTTTCTTTTTTTTATTTTATTATGTTATGTTAATCACCATACATTACATCGTTAGTTTTTGATGTAGTGTTCCATGATTCATTGTTTGTGTATAACACCCAGTGCTCCATTCAGTATGTGCCCTCTTTAATACCCATCACCAGGCTAACGCACCCCCCACCCCCGCCCATTGTCTTTCTAACTTGAAGTCATATTAAGGTGAAATTCCTGCAGAGACTTCAACTTCATCAGCCATTGCTTTACAATTTTACAGCAAGAAGTGGGCTATTGGTTTGTACTTACTTAGAAATGTTTCTGTCATATAGATTTTTGTCTTTATTTCGGGAGAACAGAATTCTAATTATAATGGCTAAAACACCAAGGTCATTAAAGCACTTAATTTTCACCAAACTGATTATATTTTTTTCTCACATGTGTACTTTATTTTTTCCTTCTGTGGGAGTAGTGTAAAGCCTCAAAGCAAAGAGGTTGTCAAGAGTGTGCCTGTTGGGGGCGCTTGGGTGACTCAATCAGTTAAGTGTCCAACTCTTGGTTTTGGCTCAAGTCATGTTCTCAGGGTCATGAGATTGAGCCCTGATATGGGCTCTGCAGTGTGGAGTCTGCTTGATTATCTCCCTCTCCCTCTGCCCCTCCCCCTGCTCTCTCTCTCTCAAATAAATAAATAAAATCTTAAAAAAAGAATGTGCCTGCTGAAGCAGTGACTTAGGTTATTGTACTTGCTCTTATACAAAGTAGTATCTCTTTTTTTCTTTCCATTTTAAAAATAATGTTGATTTTCTCATATTTTTCTTTTTTTCTTGGATTTTTTATTTCATCTCATTTGATACAAAGAAAAAAGCTTTTTGGCAAAACCTAATACCTTTTCATGATAAAAAAAAATTCATTATACTAGGTATAGGAGGGAACTTCCTCAACATAATAAAAGCCATATATGAAAAAGCCCACAGATAACATAATATTCAATGATGAAAGACTAAAAGCTTTTCCCCTAAGATCAGGAACAAGATAAGGATGCCCGCTTTCATAATTTCTGTTCAATATTGGAAGGGAAATGCTAACCAGAGTATTTAGACAAGAAAAAGAAATAAAAAACATCCAAATTGGAAAGGAAAATGTAACACTATTCCTCTTCATAGATGACATAATATATCTCAGAAACCCTCAAAATCCACAAAAAACCTATTAGAGCTAATACACAAATTAGGCAAAGTTATAGGATATAAAATCAATGCACAAAATCACTAGTATTTCTATACAGTAGCAATGAACAATTCAAAAATGAAATCTGGAAAATAATTCCATTTATAATAACATCAAAAATAATAAAATACTTAGGAATAAATCTAAAAATAAAAGAACAAAACATATCTTAAAAACTATAAAACATTCTTATAAGAAATTTAAGAAGACATAAAAAAATAAAACATCCCATGTTTATGGATTGAGATTTAATATTGCTAAAATGACAATACTCCCACTTTGATCTACAGGTCCCTACAAAATCCCAGCTGAATTATTTCTTTTTCCTTTCTTTCTCCAAATTTTTATTTAAATTCAAATTAGTTAACATACACTGTAATACTAGTTTCAGGTGTAGAATTTAGTGATTCATCACTTACATACAACACCCAGTGCTCATCACAAGTGCCCTCTTTAATACCCATCACCTATTTAATGTATCCCCCTGCCCAACTCCCTTCTGGTAATATTTAGAACAGTTTGTTCTCTATAGTTAAGACTCTATTTCTTGGTTTGCCTCTTTTTCTCCCCTATGTTAATTGTTTGTTTCTTAAATTCCACATATGAGTGAAATCATATGGTATTTGTCTTTCTCTGACTGACTTATTTCACTTAGCATAATACTTTCTACACATCATTACAAATGGCAAGATTTCATTCTTTTTTGTGGCTGAGTGATATTCCATTGTATGTATATACCACATCTTCTTTATCTATTCATCAGTCGATGGACATCTGGGCTCTTTCCATAATTTGGCTATTGTTGATAATGCTGCTATAAACATCTGGGTGCATTTATCCTTTTGAATTAGTATTTTTACACCCTTTGGGTAAATACCTGGTATGCAATTGCTGGGTCATAGGATAGTTCTATCTCTAACTTTTTGAGGAAACTTCATACTGTTTTCCAGAGTGGCTGCACCAATTTGTATTCCCACAGACAGTGTAAGAGTGTTCCCCTTTTTCCACATCCTCACTGACACCTGTTGTTTCCTGTGTTGTTCATTTTTGCCATTCTGACAAGTGTGAGGTGATATCTCATTGTAGTTTTGATTTGTATTTCCCTGATGATGAGTGATGTTGAGCACTTTTTCATGTGTCTGTTAGTCATCTATAGGTCCTCTTTGGAAAAATGTCTATTCATGTCTTCTGCCCATTTTGTAACTGGAGTCTTCTTTGATTTTTGGTGTTGAGTTTGAAAAGTTCTTTATAGATTTTGGATATTAACCATTTATCAGCTATGGCATTTAAAAATATATGCAGCCATCAAAAGGAATGAAATCTTGCCATTTGCAACAACATGGATGGAACTGGAGGGTATTATGCTGAGCGAAATAAGTCAATCAGAGAAAGACATGTATCATATGACCTCACTGATATGAGGAATTCTTAATCTCAGGAAAAAAACTGAGGGTTGCTGGAGTGGTGAGGGGTGGGAGGGATGGGGTGGCTGGGTGATAGACATTGGGGAGGGTATGTGCTATGTTGAGCGCTGTGAGTTGTGTAAGACTGTTGAATCACAGACCTGTACCTCTCAATCAAATAATACATTATATGTTAAAAAAAAAAAGAAAAAAGATGGGGTGCCTGGGTGGCTCAGTCGTTAAGCGTCTGCCTTCAGCTCAGGTCATGATCTCAGGGTTCTGGGATCAAGCCCCGCATCGGGCTCCCTGCTCCGTGGGAAGCCTGCTTCTCCCTCTCCCCCTCCACCTGCTTGTGTTCCCTCTCTCGCTGTGTCTCTCTCTGTCAAATAAATAAATAAAATCTTTAAAAAAAAGAAAAGAAAAGAAAGAAGAAGATAGCAGGAGGGGAAGAATGAAGGGGGGGAAATTGGAGGGGGAGACAAACCATGAGAGACTATGGACTCTGAAAAACAAACTGAAGGTTCTAGAGAGGAGGGGGTGGGGGGATGGGTTAGCCTGGTGATGGGTATTAAGGAGGGCACGTTCTGCATGGAGCACTGGGTGTTATACGCAAACAGTGAATCATGGAGCTCTACATCAAAAACTAATGATGTAATATATGGTGATTAACAGAACCTAATAATAAAAAAAAAGAAAAAAATATCTTCTCCATTCTGTAAGTTGCCTTTTAGTTTTGTTGATTTTTTTCCTTCACTGTGAGGAAGTTATTTATTTTTATGAGGTCCCAATAGTTTATTTTTGCTATTTGCTATTTATTTCATTTCTGAGTTTTTTATTTTGTTCCATTGATCTATGTGTCTATTTTTGTGCTAGTACCATACTGTCTTGATCACTACAGCTTTGTAATATAACTTGAAGTCCATAATTGTGATGCCTGCAGCTTTGCTTTCCTTTTTCAAGGTTGCTTGGTCTATTTGGTGTCTTTTCTGGTTCCATATAAATTTTAGGATTGTTTGCTCTAGCTCTTTGAAAAATGTTGGTGGTGTTTTGATAAGGATTGCATTAAATGTGTAGATTGCTTTGGGCAATATAGACATTTTAACAATATTTTTTCTTCCAATCCATGAACATGGAATGTTACAAGCTGATCATAAAATTTATATAGTTTAATGGATGAAGAATAGCCAAAACATTTTTTAAAAAGAACAAAGTTAGAGCATTCACACTTGCCAATTTAAAAACATACTGCAAAAGGTATAGTAATCAAGACTGTGGTATTGGCTTAAGCATAGAAATATATATCAGTGCAATACAATTGAGAGTCCAGAAAAAAACCATACATTTATGTTCACTTGCTTTTCAACAAGTGTGCCAAGACAATTTAGTGGGGTGGGGGAAGAATAGTGTTTTCAATGTATGGTACTGGGACAACTGAATATCCATCTGCAAAAGACCTAGGTTGGACACCTACCTCACACCACATAAAAATATTAATTCAAGATTGATCAGAGACCTAAAAGTAAATGCTAAAATTATAAAAATCTTAGAAGAAAACATGAATAAATCTTTGTGACTTGTAGGAGAGCTGACAACACTGACCCCATTTTGGCCCTCCATCTTATTCATGCCTGTGCAATGACCTCCCTTGAGGCTATGTGTTCCAGGCCCCTTGGAGGTTAATGCATGCCCTGAGTGGAATTTTGAAGGCTTGTTCTGATCTTCCCTAACATGGCACACAGAATGTGCCACTTTAGATAACTAGTAGAGATGACTGGCACACAGATGGCATGACATTAGATAATTACC